>NW_010391647.1:0-1599 GCF_000710305.1 Buceros rhinoceros silvestris | reverse complement strand
CTCATGCTCTCCAGATGTTTGCAAGGAAAAGATCTGTCACTTTTTACAGTGGTGACTGATTTCAGATTGTTTATGAACATCCCAGTCTAGAAAATAAGAAATGGATCTGCCAATTGCTGTTCGTGGTGTTTCTTTCCTTCATTTCTAGGTATAAGGCACTCAGCTGGTTTGCAAGCTCAGAGAGTGAGAGCAAGAGTGGTTGAAGAAAATTCCTTGAATGGCTACCATGGATGTGAGAGCAGGCTGGTTATCTTAGACAGCGCTTTTAATTCTGGAGGATCACACAGTGCTTGAGCACAGTATAGGCTTGAAATATTGCACTGCAACCTGCTGGGGAGCCAGCTCCAGTGTGGCTGCTCTGCAGTACCTAGGCATTGAGGACAACGTCGAAAAGGCGTTTTGGAGATATGTGGACACTAGCTTGGCAACAGATTACTGGATAAAGGGAGTCAGCACATCAACACTTCTTAAAATTTAGAATGCAGTTTCAGTATTCAGGCTGATCTCTTCCTGTCTTGCAAGGTTTGGAGGGGTATTTCATATCTGCCCCAGCTGTAAAATCCAATAGATTCTGGTTTGTGATAAAAATGAGAAGACTCACAGAAGAGATGTTAATATAAAATACTTGGCAATGGTTAGGTAGCTAATGCTAAATAAGCTGCTGTTAGTCACTATCAACCTTTTTTATTTTTAAAATTCAATGTATCAGAAATAAATATGAAGCTACACAAAAGTAACAATTTTCAGAAAATAATTGTATGTCAATTTGCATGTCAGTAATAACTAGTGAGGGACACCTCCAGCAAGGGCACAAATAGCTTAACCAGGGAACAGCAGTTGTTTTCTCAGAGAAGAAAAGTTCAAATGGCAGCTGTAATTCAAACTTTGGGATGCCATTTGTGCTCTTCAGTTCTGTATGTTTAAACCAAAGTTATCAAAATAAACTATTTTAATCATGGCTTCAATCAGCAATTAGAAAACCTGGATTATTCCTGGAGGCATTGTCCATGTGCACATTACTGAGGGTATCTGTCCATGCTAAGTGCCAGTATTAGATGTTTTGCCTTGCCAAAGCCTGCATAGCAGTGCCACTGGTGCTATATCCTCCTTACTCTGATGACAGGACGGGCAGTGCAAACTCTCCATTCCTCAGTTTCTCTCAGGCAGCTCCTAGGGTGTTTTTCTGCCACTTATTTTGATTAGTCTTCTGCTTCCACACTTAGGATGGACTTCCCCTCCACCTTCTTCCTATTCCTCTGCTTTTTGCAACCACAAGTTGCCCTCAAAAGCTGAAAAACAACTGAACGTCTCTTAACACCTCAAAGGTAGCAAGATCTTCATGAGGAGCTTTCCGCTTTGGCCTTTGCCAGCAGAAGCTGCCGTTGTGGTCGTGAACCCCCCTGAGCCAGAGAGACAGAGGCTCAAAGTTGCCATTGAATCCTGCCCAGCACTAAATTAACTTGGTTTTTCTCTGCTCAGCTTGGGAGGATGTCTTCGTCCTGCTTATGTCCCTGTAGGAAAACAATGGATAATGGTGTGGTGAGGGAAACACTGTGCCCCAGATTTAGCTCACATCTTGGCACAAAGTGCAGCACCTTG
>NW_010391646.1:0-1006 GCF_000710305.1 Buceros rhinoceros silvestris | reverse complement strand
AGGGGGAGAGATGGGGTTCACCAGGGGTTCACAGTTCCCATCCCCTGGGAATGGGAGCCCTGGGTATCCTGGTCAGGGGGAGAGGGATCACCCCAGGGAACGGAGATGGGATGGCCTCAGGCACCCAGGAGACCCCCAGCCCATTGGGGTCTCTCTGCCCACCCAGGTGCTGTTACCCACCATCATCCAGAGTCCGCTCGAGGACGGGGGGCTGGCTGGGCACGCCGTCACCCATCCTGGTGAAGGCCAGCACACGGATCTCGTAGAGCGTGTACTTGCCCAGCCCGGTGAGCTGGGCGCTGCGGGAGGTGTTGCCCTCCACCAGCCAGAACTGGGCATACGCATCCGAGTCCTTCTCCTTGTACATCACCTGCAACGGACCCCGTGTGACATGGCCAGGTAGTGCCACAGCCCCTGGGACCCTCCTGGACCCCCCTGGGATGGAGCAGCGTGGCCAGGGCTGGCACAGATGGGCATCAGGGCTGCGGGACAAGCTCACCTTGTAGCCCAGGATGAGGCCATTGCAGTCTGCCTCGGGGATGTCGCTCCATCGGACCAGCTTGCTGCTGGAGGTGGTGGCCAGTGCTGACACGTTGCTGGGGCCAGACGAGGGCACTGGAGGAAGGGGTGACAGTGGGTGTCACTGGCCTGACCCAGCCGGGATGGGTGCCCAGCACCGCAGGGTGGGCTTTTTTTGCCGGGGCCCCGGAGCCGATGGCGTTGAAGGCTTGGACCTGCACCCGGTACTCGGTCCACTCCTCCAGGTCCTCGATGGTGAACTCCCGCTCCACACGGTCACGGATGACGTGCACTGCCGGCTGCCCGCGCCCGTCCGAGCGAGATTGTGTAGCCCACCGAGTCGGGGTTCCCGTTGTACTCCTGCTCCAGGAGGGGCTGGCCCCCCAGATGGGCACTGTCACTCCCAAGGTCCTGCAGCCACCCCCCCTCCACACTGCCGCCTTGGCTCCCCACCCTCGCGCCTGTCCCCACGGGGACAGACCCCTCC
>NW_010391645.1:14289-14603 GCF_000710305.1 Buceros rhinoceros silvestris | reverse complement strand
CGGCAGCCACCCGCACTGCCACCAGCCTGGTGGGAAAAGTGGGTGGCTGGTGTCGAGGAGGTGCAGAAGGAGCTGGAGAGAGGCCGGGCATCCAGGCTGTCCCCACCAAAGCCGTGGGCAGACGTTGGAGCGTGCCCGTCCTCTCATCACTCCTGCACACCTTCACTGTGGTTTCTTGAGAGCTGCACAACAGGCCACCTCCAGGTGCTGGGGAACGTGCTGAAGGCAGAGGAAAGTACATTTATTTATGGGCTCACTGAGAGCAGAGATGGCAAATGCCTCTGAGCTCATGCTTGAGCTGAGGCCGACTTGTT
>NW_010391645.1:13747-14085 GCF_000710305.1 Buceros rhinoceros silvestris | reverse complement strand
GACACACTGAGACGTTGCCAGGAAGAGGAGGCATTTCCACTGGAAGCTTCTGCAGCGGTGGGCTAAAGCAGGGAGGGCCCGAGGCATGGGCCAAACCCAAGCTGACACCTCTGGCAAGGCGATCCCAGCCAGCAGGAGCGAAGCACGGGGCACATCCCGCTGCAACGAGCGGGACTTCGTGGTGCGGACGGAGCCAAGCGCTGCCGAAAAGGGGCTGGCAGCAGGAGGTCAGTGGTGAGGTTGCAGAGGTCCCTCCTCCAGCAGCTCCCCTGGCCCCAGCACCTGGCTCGGGGCATCCGTAAGGGGCTCGGGGACACGCTTCTGCAGGGGAGGCACTC
>NW_010391645.1:3121-13515 GCF_000710305.1 Buceros rhinoceros silvestris | reverse complement strand
TGCGGCGCGCGCGGGCTGTTGAGCGCCCGCCTGCAAGAGCAGCTCCCGCGCAGGGCCGTGCCTCCTGTCCCTCCCGCCCCTGCAGCCCCAGCTCTGCTCCGGTGTGCACCAGCAGCCACCGCCGCCCCTCAGCTGGTGCTGGACCCGTCGGGGTGTTGCCGGCCTTTCCGCCAGCCTCTGCCCGCGCCTGTTCCCTCAACAGGCGACACGCTCTGCTCCGCACACACACAAGTTTTTACATGAGTTTCCTGAGTTCATGGATAAAGTCCAGAGCTGCCAAGCTCCCGGTACTTTGCCATGTCACACTAATAGCTTCCAGATCCCATCACATATTAAATTCATGCGGTTTCAGCGAAGCCATCTATTTAATGCAATTCGCTAAATGCCTGCGTAGCTCCGCTGACAGTGACATATTAGGTTTGCAGTCTTTTGCAATCTGATATCTCTGAATTTGCCACTGTACTAAAGATTTGATTAATGTGGTTCCATTTCAGTGCAGTAATTGGCTGCGACTGTTGTAGAAAATAATCAGGCTTTCATTCCTTACAACTGCATGGACATGCTAATGAGAGAGTGGGTTAATTAAGCCCCAGGCAGAAAGCGACAGTTACTGATGACTGTTATGACAAACCACCGACTCGGCATTTGGGAGCAGGACAGCAAATTTGCACTTTATGAAATTACAGGAAAACTGGGACATAAGGAATAAATAGTTACATCTGTTTGGTGAAAGGAAAAGAGCGAGAGAAGGGAGAGGGAGCGAGATTGTGTCGCTTTCTCAAATCAGGGCACAAACACACAGAGGAAAGTTAGGAGCCCAGAAGCAGGGGAAGGGAATAAACTTCCATTTTCTTTGCATGCACTTCGCAGCTTGCAGGCGGGTTTAATCCATCGGCGGGGTGTGAAACACGGACACCCAGCGAAAGCATTTGCATTGCTGCAACGCAGCCGAGAGACGCCAGCGACGACTCCTCTGGCAGGCGGAGGCTGCGGCGACGGCCCAGAATAAATCACATTTCGTGAGACAACAACCAGCCCTGCTGTGGGCAGCGACGTGGGCGGCCGCGGGGAGCTGCTCCCCCAGCCCCTCGCCGGACTGCAGCCCACCCTTCCCTGCAGCTACGGCTCTCTGTGGGGGGCAACCCCCTCAACTCCTGCGGGGGATTGCAATTGGGGTGGGGAGCAGCGGGGCCAGCCCCAGGTATTTTTCTTCCTTAAAATGGCTGGGAGGAGGGGGAGGCTCTGGGGAGAGCGGGAGGGATAAAGCCAGGGCTGTGCCATGACATCAGCGCTGATGCAACACTTTGGAAGAACATCAATGCCTTCACGGAGCTCAACAAATCAAAGCCCCCAAAGTGCTCCTCACGGAGCCCTGCGAGAAGTGACCGAACAGCAGGGCCTTCACTTGGAGGCTCCTCCAGCTCCAGCCTTGCAATACTAATAAGTAATTTATAAGGATTAACTGGCAATTTTTTAACTTTCCCTTTCATGCTGAGGATATTTTGCAACATAAGCACTGCCACCATATAACCAATGATTTAGCTGAGGGGTTTTATAGTCTGAAATGGCTTTAAAATTTGTTTGGAATTACCTTGAGTACATTTTAAACACTTAAATTGTCATCTTTGCATTTTGGACTATTCATGATGCACTATATGGTATTTTTTTTTGTTCCATTAGATTGCACAGTAACTCCTCCATTGTCTTACCAAGCCCTCCGGAAAACACGCTGATGGCACATCCAAAGCGAACTTCACTCGGTGAGCAGGACTGCAGATACTGCAGGGGAAGGACGGGTCTTTCGGCTGTCACCAGCTCTGTCCACCGGCACCATCTGCCAGCCCGGGGCTCTACGTGGGAGCTGCTTCTCACCTCTGCCTGCCCCAGGGAAAGGCTGTGTCTGGCACCCAGGTACCGCCACCACCCCATGGCTGCCAGGCTCCGGGTTAGTGCCTGTGACTGGGACACCGGACATGCAACATCTCCCAGCAGAGCTGAAACGTGGGGATTCTGGGCCCGTGTCACCAGCGGAGGAATAGGTGCGAGCATCCTCCACCCCACTGACACAGTCACCACCGGAGGAATAGGTGTGAGCATCCTCCACCCCACTGACACAGTCACCACCGGAGGAATAGGTGTGAGCATCCTCCACCCCACGGACACAGTCACCACCGGAGGAATAGGCGTGAGCATCCTCTGTCCCACTGCAACCTCCCGAGGAGCTTTGGGCTGTTCAGACAAATGGGACTTTTACAAACATGTTCATGTTCGGGCTCACCCAGGGCTGGGAAGGCAAATGCACTCGGGGTTTTCTGGTGGGTCTCATTAAGGTTTGAGGATTATTTTGTGTCCTCTGCTGCCTTCCGAAAGCTGTTAGTTTTCACTGGGGGATCTGGTTCCCATCTTCCACCGCCACGCTGCACCTTAGCCTTTCTCCCTCTGCCTCCCGTGCTGCCACCGGCCGCGTGCTGCTGCCGGGGGACCCTGGGGTCCCGCTTTGCCCTGTCGGCTCCGCCGGCTGCTGGGGGGGTCCTGCGTGCTGCTGTACCCGACAGGTCCTCACCATGGAGCCCCTGGAGGAGAAGCTGTAAAAATGTTTTATGTAGGAATAGGTTGGTTTGTGTGCAATAAAACCCGGAGCCATTGAGAAGCAAGCTCCTGTGTAATTACAAAGACAGAGGAGATCGCTTCCATATGTCTGAGTGGGTGTGAGGGGCCCCGGGCCCGCATCTGCTCTCTTTGTTCTGGTGGGGGAAAAGGGAGAGAAAGAAAGAGAAAACAGAAGACAGAAAAGGGGACCTGGGGTCTGCTGGAGAAAATGACCTCTCGCTAAACCCTGGCCAGGGCCGTCCCGGCTTTGAGGATCAAGGCACGGCAACATCTGGCCCGGCCGAAAGCACACTTGATCGATAAATTGTGCTACCAGGCACAAAATCAGAGAGATCTGAGAGCCATTCATTAACGAGCTCGTTAAGTGATTGATATGCTTAATTTTCCTGTCAAATGCGGACTTCCCTTGTAAACATGTCAATTGAGAAAAGTTCAAGCTTGTCACTCGGATTTATGGCTGGAATAACATGTAGGTGGAAAAGAGCAATGTGTCCCCTGTGGCCCCTGTTGTTTCCTATTACATGTAGGGCCAACGAACCCAGGTGCTGCAGCGTCCTTCCCCTGCCCTCCTCCTCCTCCTCCCTGCCCACAGCTGAGATAACAAAACCAGACCATCCTGCTGGAGACACACCAGAACTTGGCCCCAACAACAATTAGCCGATAAATTTGTTCTCCTTGATAAAGTGGAAGCCTTTAGCTTCAGGGTGCCTGTGATGGGCTGGTGTGGAAACCCAAAGCCCACCTCGTTTTCCTTCCCTTAAATAGCTGCAAGTTTAATGTAGAGCAATACCCACCGGGAGATGGTTTAGCCAGGACATTTACCTTCACGCCAGACCCACGACTGGACATTTTTAGCCATTACAGCAAAGGTTGGCCTTTTTCTTTTCTCATGTTCTGCCCTTTTCTCCTGTTCCCACCAGTAGCTCACCAGCAGCAAGTCGCAGGCCCTGAATGTCACTGCAGGCTCGTGCAGGTGTATGATCCCAAAACAAACACCAGCACGAGCCCTGATTCCACCCCCCACAGGGAACCGGACCCCAAAGAGCTCCAGGCTCGGGGATCCCCAAGCAACATCTGCATCCCTGGGTGCTGGGAGTGAGGCGCTGCAGCAGAGCCCAGTGCGGGGCCACAGCTCCGTCCGGAGTCCACCCCCACGGCCATGGGTAAACACAGGCAAGGCTGAAATGTTTTCCTCAAAATATTTGTTTTTAGGCAAAACAGCGGAAGAGTGTTGGTTTGTGAGCGCTATGCAAAACTGCCTGCGTTTGTATTTGCTCAGACACAGAGGTGGAGGGAGAACGCGTGAAAGCCGGGGAATGCCGCCCAGTTCCATTCCGTCAGGGGGGACTTTCGGGGTGCAGCCCAGATTGGGGCAGAGGAGCAGGGTACAACACCCCCACCCTGTTGTCCTGTGCTCACTCAAACCCCGTCCCAGGAGCTGGAAAATCACGTCTGATTTGAGCCACCTCCAATGACTCTATCACCCAGCCCTCCTCTCTTCCTCCTCGACCAGCACCAGCCCCTCTGTTGCCCACGGGGGTATCTGGAGGGTGGTGGGGAAAGGACAGTGCTGTCCCCACCCCAGGGAACGGGCAGTGGCCGTGGGGCCACGGCTCTTGGCAAGGTGACGCTGGCGTGGAAGTGCACAGCGAGCACCACTGCCCTGCCTTGCCCAGGGATCCCCTTCTGGGCCAGGCACAGCTATAAATAAGCTGTTTTGTGACTGATTCATTTTTATTTCTGTTAACTTTTATCATGAAATAGCAGCCATCGAATCGACACCTCGGCTCCCTTGAGCATATTCCCTCTGGTGTCATTTTTTGATAAATGCCAAGAACAGCCTAGCAGCAGGAGACCATTATCCTGTGACATGCTCCACTCTGCTCACATTATCTCTAAAATAACACGGATGCTCGCACAAATCCCCACAGCAGTTGTGACAGGGACCAGAGACGGACCCAGCCGGGCTGGACCGGGGCCGCAGCAGAGCAGCCAGTGAAGCTCGGCCGCCTCTTGCTTCTCTCAGCCAGGTCCATTCCAGAGCCGCCCGGCACCAGCACCGTTTTGGCTGATGGCGATTAGAAAACGGGAATTCCTTCCTATAGAGGGGGAAATTCAAATTTTTTAAGTTTTGCATTTTCTGGTAATTTATTTCAGGCAGATTCCTGCCTCCTCAGGAAGGGGAAGCATTGCGGGAGAAGATTGGTATCTCACTGCCAAAGCCAGGACTTAAACTTCTCCTGGATTTTGGAGTAATCCCTTTTCCCTCCCCTCTTCCTTCTTCTATTTCAGTGACACCTCAAAGACCCCACAAACTTAGGAACAAAGAGCAAAAGGAGGGAGGGGAACACCAAACCCAACCCCAGTGCCGTTCAGGTTTCACCTAATCCCCCAAATTTAGAGTTTCTTCCTGTTTCTTAACGAGAATCAGGAAAGCTTGAAATTTAATTTGCTATGGAATTGTAATTTTCTGGGGGTGATGTGGGGATACTTTTTTCATACCAACAGCATCTAAAAGCCTGTTAAAGCCAGCCAGAGATCAGGCATCTGGGGTGAGCGGCTGGAAGGGAGCGGATCACGGCAATCAGCCTCCTTTCATCCTCGCTGATGGCTCACAGAACCTGGCCGTGCAGGGGAGGGAGCTGTGGTCGGGGGGCTGCAGCGAGACGGTGAAAGGGCCCCAGCAGAGATCCCCCTCCTGCTCCTTCCTGGGTTTCCCCATAAACACGTTCGTGCAGGTCTCTGGGCACTCCCTGGGCAACAAGAGTCCGATCCCATTCCCCAGGCTCTGCCATCGTTTCGTGTCACCCTTGCGCTGTATCGGTGTTTATTTTTGCTAATATGACACAATTAAAGGGTAATCGTATCTGTGCCTTTCATATCATGTCAGGCAAAATGAATGCTGTTAGGAGGATGATACTAACATGACACGATAGGACGTAGTTAACACGATGGAATGTTCAGATCATATTAATGTAAGAGAAGAAGGAGGGAGAGCTCTGGTGTGTCGCACCCTTCTCGGGTAGCTCGCTGCGGTGCCCAGCTGCCTGGGGCTCGTCGCTGGAAGCTTTGCTGCTTCCGACTTGAGCCAGTACCTCTGCGAAGCCCCGTGGGTGGCTGAGGTGGACATGTCTGGGGCTGGGACAGTCACGGGTGACAGAAGAGGAGGAAAAACCTCATAAAGCACAACTCCCACAGCCACATCCCTCTGGGTGACGGCTCGCGCGTCTCTGGCTGCTTCCCCTTGCTTTGCCCAGGCTCAGCTCTCAGCAGCTGACACTTTGCACCCTCAGCAACCCTTCCCACCTCGAACTTTGAGGCATAGTGGCAAAACTTGGAGGAAATAATTAACAATTATTTCACAGGAGAAGGTTCCAGCTGGAGCGGTATCTGGTGGTTGAACATATATCTAACAAAGGATTGTTATTTAAGCAATAACCCTTGAGAAATTGGTCGTTACCAGCATTAAACGACTCAGCCCATTGCCAAGGATGGTTAACGCTCTAATAAACTGGTCATTAACTGCAGTAACAATGAATTTCGAGGGGATTATTGCTATTATAAACCTTAATCAATGGTTTATAACAGCAATAATGTGGTCCTTTCTTTTAATGGTAAGTAGTGCGGCATGAGCAGCCTGCTTTGGAAATACTTTCAGTCTGGCTGGTAAGACCAAAGCAGGCATAAAGCCCTCAACTCCAAACACCTCTGAGGAGAAAGAAAGGCCCAATGAGATCTGCAGTGAGTGCTGGGGTGGCCGTGGCCTTCGCAACAGGCGGTTGTGCCACGGGGGCACTGGGCTTGGCTGGGTGGCACTGGGCAGCGGTTTGGCAAACATACTGCGCCTGACTTAAACCCTGATGCTTGGCAGGATTTGGATTTGCAGTGTGTGTCCTCTGGCGAGGAGCAGCTCTGGGCAGAGCCATGCAGAGAGGCTGCCCGGGGGAAGAGGACAGGAAGGGGGAGTCAGCCAGCACTGGTGTGACGCACCCAGCCACGGTTCTGCCCGAGTTCCCGTGGATAAGGGCTCCCTCGCACAGGGACTGCCCAGGGGCAAGCAGCCGATGTCGGGAAGAGTCAGATTCATCTCTGCCTCCACACAAAGAACCACAAATGTTATTATGGGTCATAAATTACCCCGTCTCTTGAAACCAGGCTGCTGTACGCTACTTGACCTGCAACCTTCTGCTACATCCCTACATCCCTGAAAATGTCACAGGTCCCCTCTCCCTGCTGCTGATTTGGAGACTCCTGTTACCACCTTTTGTTTGCCATGTGGGATGGACACGCTGCTTATTTACAGTGTGAAAAAGCTGGGGAACAGGACAGGTTCATACTCAACCTGGATCAGAGAGCCCCAGGCTGGAGGATTTTCCAGAGGAGGGTTGGGGAAAGCCCTTTGCTCCTGCTCTGGGGGATGGTGTGGGCACCCAGGAGCAAGGAGCACTTGGGTATTTGGAGCATCCATCTGCAGAGGGCAGCTCTGACATGCTCCCAACTTGTTTTGTGCCCTGTATCCCTTAAAAACTAACATAAGGCAACGTAATAAGGGAACAACCCGGCATCAGTGTCTTTCCAGAGGGCTTTAGGAAGCTTCCCCGTCCCCTGAGCGAGCGGAGCTAGACCGAAGAATGCTGGGTTGGTATCTGCCCCGTCTGCATGTCCTTCCCCAGGCAGGCTCCCAAGAAACCTCTCACTGGGCTGAAACCCACCTCATCACTCCCATCCAGGGAATTATCTCTGCTTCTGGGTCGAGCAGTCGGGGGCTCAGGCACCTTCACTCTCGCTTCAAAGCTCTGGCAGATCCAGGGAGCTCCTGGGGGAGGACAGGGTGATCTCCAGCGGCTCAGGCTGCAAAGCCCTTGGCCAATGAGCGAGTTATAATTATGCTCTGACTTTAATGGAGATTTTGTCTCTTCTGTGCTTGTGATTTTTATGGCTCTTGGAGGCTGGTTCTCAAGCCCTGCTCTTATCTCTGCGCTGCTTCAGCTAAGCTGGCTGTGGCTGCAGGAGCCAGGCATCATCCCGTATTAACCTGGGTGAAACCACGAGCAGTTTGGGGGCTTTGGCTGCTTTCGGCGAGTCTTCTGACAGCTTTTCTGACATGGTCCCTCTCATCCCTCTTCGGTTTTCTTGTCAGTGTCCCTCAGAGTGGAGGGGGTGGTTGGTGACTCTTCTCTCTGCACTTTTTTTTCAGAAGGCGGCTGCAACGGAATAAATTGGAAAGTTTACTTCATGTAGCATGGAAATAAAAAAGCTCATTCAGAAAGTTAATGATTTATTTTATAGTTTCATTATCAGGGTCACATTACTCAATAGCATTTCAAACATGTCATTTGTACAAACTATGGTAATTAAAATTTATAACGTACTTCATCAGCGGCATATGAATCTTTTAGCCAGCACTCTGCTGTCATATAAACAGTGTAATTTCAGCTGCAATTCACCCTTTATTGGCTCTCATTTGTGATTTAACAGCCATCAATGACTGTGCTATAAAGAATAAATTAACCATCCGTAAACCTTATGATGACAGGGACAGTCAAACAGACTTAAACTGCCTCCACCAGGCTCTGGCTGGCCAACAGAGACCAGACCTGGAGGTGCTGGTGCGAGGGTGTGACTGCTCCCGTCACTGGGGTGCTGGGCACGATGCACATCACCATGAGGTCCCAAGCGGCTTCCGAAGAGGAGCTTTTCGCCCGGCCAGAGGATCCCTCCCCACCTGCAAGTGGTTTCCTGCCTCAGAGGAGGAGTTTCGGCCACTAACAGCATTAAAATCCCCTCGCTGTCCCTCTCACTGCAACTCCCTCCTGAGATACGATCACAAGATCCCTGCGCCTTGCATCCCCACTGTCCCTGCATCCTCCCCAGCTCCCGGCAGAGACGCAGCCCCAGGTCCCCGTCCAGCACGTGGGCGACTCAGCTGGAAGCTCCCCGGGGTCTGGCACCTCTGTTCCCACAGCTAAACCCTGCGCTGGATCCCGGAGAGCTGCAGCCAGCCCAGCGCAGGCAGCGAGGGCCCAAACGCAGCCCCCAGCCTCCCAGCCCCGGCAGCTTTATGGACCCGGGCGCAGATCTACAACCATTCTCTTCATCGGGGGCTCCTTGCTCCGACAATTATCCAGCAGCTTATTTGTGCCCATCTCTGGCAGAGGGAGCACTACGTTTTAATGGGATCACTCCTATGCTTAGAGCTGACACTGTACAAAGCTAATAAATGATATGGATTGGATTTGTTACTGAGACATCTCCAAGGAGCCTGGGTCATACAGGCCAATAAAATTGGCCTCATAAATTTACCCTGACACACAGGATTACTCCAGCATTGCTGAGGTCACCTTCTCACACTGATTTATTGCCAGCCCATGGGTTAATAATACTGTTTACGGGGTTGTTGTTTTCCCCTACACGTCGCAGATATTAATCAGCGCGTCCATGCCTTCTCGGTGCGCCGGGGGCGGGCACAGCACGGGGGAGGACGTGGTGGGGAGGGTGAATCTCGGCTATTTTCTAGGCAAGAGCTTTTGTGCTTAAAAATCTTCTGAAAGACCTCTGCAGGAGGAGGGAAACTTTCCCTTCACTCAGTGCTGAGGTCAGGCCGCTGCCTCTCCCGGAGGGAAGCTGGCTGGGGTGTTAAGGTGGAGGAGTAACATGAGCACAAGGCATTGAGGGTTTGCCGGGCGATGAAGAGGTGCCTTCGTGTCAGGTCACTCCTTGCTTCGGTGCCTGAGGTGCAAACTGAAGAGCGGCAGCTGGGCTGCAGAAGAGTCCGCAGAGTTCTCCAAGCTCTGCTGAAGCTGATGCAAAGAGTTTCGTTGCCTTCAGTGTGCTCGGGTGAGACAGTGAGCACCGAGAACTCGTTTTGCAGGATTTCACTCTCTTGCTGCCAAAGAAGTTCTGTTTGACACAGGCGAGGTGGCGCACACCGAGCCCCAGCACTGGTGCAGCCAATGTCGTCCCACACTGCTGCTCCCTTCAGTGCAACAGCAGCACTTACCACCGAGACAGAGCACCGAAGCATCCCCTCCTCGCCACGAAGGCGCCTAGAGAGCTACACAAATAAACCAACACAGCGGACTGAAAGTGTGTCAAGATTTCCCTGGGGACACTGCTGTCCCCGAAGGCAGGAGGGAGGGCATCCTCCCCAGGGCTCCACGGGATCTCCCCCTTTCCTGGTGACTCTCCCTTCCTCCTGGTAAAAAGCACTTTCCCAACTGGCTTCCACCTCCAAGCTCCAGTTTGGGATGAAACTCAGCTTTGAGGCTCCAGTACTGTCCTCGCTGCTCCTCAGGTCGGCGGTGGGACACACTGTGCTGGGACCAGGACTCTCAGCCTGGCAGCATGGACAAGCTTTGCACCCTGGGGAAATGAAAACTTCCCTCACGGTGAGGCCAGACCAGCCTCAGCCACAGAGTCTGAGGGAAACGAGCTTCAAGGAAAACACCCATCCAGAGCCCTGAGCAGCGAGAGCTGGAGACAGCCCGGTAGGGAGAGCACGGTGGTACCCGAAATGAAACCCGGCGTGGTGTGAACTGCTCGGCCTCATGCAGAGGACACCCCAGGACATGAATCACAGAGTCTTCCCCGCAGGCAGCCGCAGCTCCACACCTCTGTCCGGTTTCCACAGACACGTGCTGAATGCAGCCGTGCTCCAGGCCCAGGCTGGCCAGCCCCGTGCCCTCCCGGGTTCGCCGCAGCCGCTGACAAGTGCAGAGCTGCTGCCGCCAATTCCCAGGCCCTGCCTGTACTCTCCCTCTCCCGCAGCGGCCGGTTTCGTGGCC
>NW_010391645.1:487-3038 GCF_000710305.1 Buceros rhinoceros silvestris | reverse complement strand
CTGCCCCCCCCCCTCCCCAGGCCCTGCCTGTCCTCCCCCTCTCCCGCAGTGGCCGTTCTAGTGGCCGAGACGCTGCTTTTCCTTACAGCCCTGAGTTCCTGTGCACTATGTCACGTGTGGCCCATGACAAACCACGGAAAACCACAGCGTGTCGCCTCCGCTGCAGCCCCGCTCTGGGGGCACTTCCCACGTCCTGCGTTTGCCGGCGCTTACAACAGCAAGAGCTGCTGGTGTGAAGCAGCAGGAAGGGGTGTCTGTGTGTCTGTCCCCGCTCGGGTGCCGGTTTGGGAAGTCCTCCCTGTCCCTTCCTCCAGTGCGGAGAATGGCACCGTGTGTTTACCCGCCGCAGCCTGGACTGGGGGCAGCAGCCTCGCTCCTGCTGCTTTGCGTTATTTTCATCCTCCCGTAATCGGAGGGGACAGGTGAGATGTGCTTCAAAACACTGTAATCATATTTTAAATGGAAATGAAATGTGTGAATTAAATGTAAATTACAGCAGAATGGAAGGACAATCACTATTAGTTAAGGTCTGACACCTATTTTTGCAGACCTTTCCTAAATGCCACAACTTGTTTCTCCGCACTTGTGACGAGGACGTTTAATTGCGGGGCAGCTGCTGCTGCAGCCAGGCGGGCAGTGGGTACCGAGGGGGGCCTGTGTATTTTAAATAGCCGTGGACTGCTTGTTGGTTCGTGACATTATGAAGCAGCAATGATATTTTTATTCGGGAGCCATGAAAATCAGCCTGGCTGTTTTCCCCCTGAAAAGGTGAGGCCATAATACAAAAGGACATTTTTATAGAGTCAATTTATTTAAGGGTTCCCCCAATTTGCTTTTATATTGGAAAAATATGTGACCTGCCAATGAGCTGAAATTTCTTCTTTATCTTTAATCCCCACCCCACCTCCTCAGAGCCACTGGCCATTCCCGCAGCCTCACTGCACCTCGAAGCCTCCCGCAAAGTCTGACTTCGTTTTTCACACAGGGAGGCGTCCCCAGGGCCTCGCCAGTCCCGGCACTGGTATGTTCCACACAGCCCATGCTGGGAGGCAGCGACAGCCCCAGCCTGCGGATGCTCACGGCGACGCGGCAGTGGGAGCAGCGATATTGTTCGGGAAGCGAAGGCGAGTCCCAGCGAGATCAGAAGTGACACTCCGGGTCTGTGGCACAGCCGAGGGACAGTCTCCCTGCCCAGGAAAAGGTGACTGCAGTAATGAGACAACTTACGTGTGGTGAAAATGGGATGTTGGGGGAAAAACCGGCGCTGAGCAGAAAGTGGTGTCGCGCCGCTCCTCGGTGACATCTTTGCGATTCAGAGATTTCCTCCCGCGCCCGTTGTTCTGCCTGTCTCCTGCAAAGATAAAACATTTACTGTTCTCATTATCGCGGGGAACTTTTCAGCTGGGAAAAAAGAGAAGCCTTGTCCCGAGGAAGCCGAGAGCTAAGTGCTGATCTAATCTATTATTAATACCTGGGGCTACTTGGCATTTTTTTTATTTTGAAAGTCCTGGATAGTAAATAGTCAAATGAAAACTGATAGCTCTGAGACCCGGAACATATTGTCAAGCTGCTGGGATGTGTATGAGCTCAGGTGATGAAAAGCCCAGCTCGTGGCATCACAGGCTGTGCACAAACACCCTTCTGGCTTCTCAGACATCAGCCACACTCCGTGCTGGCCCTTGGCTGGGGGCAGTTCCTGTCCTGTGCTACATGCCAAGGGGGACGGGAGCCGCGAGCATCCCTTCTGCTCTGGCACCTCACGAGGGGAGCTGAGCATGCAGGGGGCCAAGGACAGCGCATGTGGCTCCCTCACCCGGCCCCCTCCCTTGCCCCAGTGGACACGTGGCCACTGACTACAAGTCCCAGCAGTGGGACAGCAGAAGAACCATTCTTTTTTTGATTTCCCAAATTTTCACTTCTCTGTTTCAAAGCAGAAGGATATTTGGGCTTAATTTCTTGCAATACTGTACTGGGGGAAATACATCATCACATGTTGGGATAATCTCAACATTTAACTCTGGTTTCAGTAGTTCTTACACATATATATATAGTACATCGAAACAAAATGCTTTTTGAAATGGAAAAAACCCCTTTGCCATTTAATTCCTAAAAGGTCAAACTGAAATGCTTTGGCCTTATCGAAATGATTTTCTCCTTTGATTTTTCTTTCCAAATGCAATTTCATCAAAATCAGTGCATTTCCGCAAATGTTTCACCTTTGGTGAAATGGCATCTCCTGACAGAAGAGTGTTTCGTGGCGAAATTTCTGGCCAGCCATTGCCAGGGACGAGCCGCCCGCGGCGGCTGGAAGGGACAAGCGAGGGCTTTTGCCAGTGTCCAGCCACCAACTCCCACCGCGCAGACAAGCTCGGGGCCGCGCTGTCTGAAGGGAGTTGCTATGCTTGGTGCCAGGAGACAGCGCAAGGGCTGTCCCCACGCGCTGCCAAGCGAAGGTGGCCTCGAGCGAGGCGCTAGATTGGGCCCCTCGGCACCAGCACCGCCAAATCAGCACCAGGATGAGATGAGATGAGGGGAAATGTATCTCATTCCT
>NW_010391645.1:0-452 GCF_000710305.1 Buceros rhinoceros silvestris | reverse complement strand
TGGGTGCCGGCACCGCCAAATCAGCACCAGGATGAGATGAGATGAGGGGAAATGTCTCTCATTCCTATCAGGTGATTCACTGCCTCCTCCCCAAGAGCGCGCTGGGAGGATCCGGAGCCTTCCTTCCTATTTCACAGCGCTTGCAGCACTGTCAGAAAGGAAAGGGTACCATCTGGTTAGCCCTTGTTTACTGCACACCCTGCCAGTTTGAGCTTATTAATCATATTTACCCAAGTATCTTAATTACTCCCTGTCTAGCGACTTGCCTTGCACTCAGCTGTTGACCCGCTCCCCTCCCCTTTCCTTCGCTCTTTTTTTTTTTCCTCTTCTTTTTAATTCCTCTCTATCATTAATCACAGGAGCAGCGTGGGCAGCGGAATCTGCAGCTCGCCTTTCACTGCCGG
Organism: Buceros rhinoceros silvestris; assembly: GCF_000710305.1. Taxonomy (NCBI): domain Eukaryota; kingdom Metazoa; phylum Chordata; class Aves; order Bucerotiformes; family Bucerotidae; genus Buceros; species Buceros rhinoceros. The sequence goes on along the minus strand of NW_010391645.1, from coordinate 48 downwards.
CAGTGCTGCTCCCACAGCCGGTGGGCTGCAGCTCACCGCCGGCTCCCG
>NW_010391644.1:2202-2456 GCF_000710305.1 Buceros rhinoceros silvestris | reverse complement strand
GCCCCGCTCCGTTCCCCTAGCACCGCCCCTTGTCCCTGTCCCTGTCCCAAACTCATCCCCAGCCCCATGTCCCCAGTTCTGCTCTGACACCCCGGCCCCGCGGGCTCCCTGTGGCCTCACTCACTTGTAGACGTTCCTGTTGACCTTCTTCTCAGCGGGGAAGCCCATCATGCCGCAGATGACACGGCTGTTCTGGTTGCTCCAGCCCTCGTCGCAGATCTGTGCCCAGCCATCCTGGTAGCGCACCTCCACGA
>NW_010391644.1:1622-1875 GCF_000710305.1 Buceros rhinoceros silvestris | reverse complement strand
CCAAGTCCCAGAACAGGGATGGCCAGGCCCTGCATTGCTGCAGGCCACATCCTATGGCCCTGGGCAACCACAGTCCTAATCCCACCTGGTGCCCCATGTGCCCCTGGCCCTGGGAGCACAACCAGGAGAGCCAGTGCTGCTGTCCCATCACCTCGGGGTCCTGCACAGGAGTGAGGGTGCCCGGACTGCCCCATGCCCTAGCATCCACCCAGAGCAGGGCGGCAGCAGCAGCCAGGACACTGGGCACAGCTGG
>NW_010391644.1:993-1422 GCF_000710305.1 Buceros rhinoceros silvestris | reverse complement strand
GGCCCTGCAGGAGACTGGCTGTCCCCATGCCCAGAGATGAGCCACGTCCCCTCATCCAAGCCATGGCCTGAGAAGAGCCCCATCCTCCACAGGCACTTGGTAGGGGGGGCCAGGTGGGGAGGACAAGGCCAGCCACAAGAGCTGGTCTGAGAAACAGAGAGCCTGGACGAGAGAGAGAGAGAGAGGGAGAGGCCATGCATGCCGGACGAGTGCGGCGTGAGGGAGCGGGTCTGGGACTGAGGGTCCCGGCAGGCAGGAGAAAGAAGAAAACAGGCTGCAGAGGTGTGAGACAGAGCCCCTGGCCCAGGAAGCTGCTGGGGGAAGCGGCAGCTGGGGTTGCTCAGAGGAGGCTGTGGCAGCACTGCGCTCCCATGCAGGGAAGACGGGGACAGCTGAGAGAAGGCCCCCGCAGGGTACCCCGGTCCTGCC
>NW_010391644.1:572-875 GCF_000710305.1 Buceros rhinoceros silvestris | reverse complement strand
CGGGGACAGCTGAGAGAAGGCACCCGCAGGGTACCCCGGTCCTGCCCATGGGAGCCGGCCAGCGCATGGTGGGGAAGCTGTGACTCTTCAGAGAGGACTGAGGCTGGGCTGGGCTCTCCCAGCACCTGGCTCTGCAGGATCCTGGCAGCACTGGCTGCCCCGCCTGGCCAGCAGGTTCCTCACCTCGAGGACATGGCTGTGTCTGCCCAGCCTGGCCAGCAGCTTCCTCACCTCGATGACATTGGAGTCCTTGAAGCCCGGAATACGCTCATCCTTGCAGATAACACCTGCATCTTCCTCGTG
>NW_010391644.1:0-222 GCF_000710305.1 Buceros rhinoceros silvestris | reverse complement strand
CGGTGAAGAGCGGGACTGGGGCAGCCCTCCCTCGGCATGCAGCCGAGGCCGGTGACAGGGGCTCTGCAGCCAGGGGAGGCTGATGGCAGCACAGCAGCTCTCGCACTGACACGCAGAGTCTCGCAGCCCTCTCTGCGTGTGCCCACGAGCACCGCCGGGCTCCCAGCAAACACCAGCCCTGCCTGCCCCCCGCCCCACTGCCCACCAACCGCACATGCAAAC
>NW_010391643.1:1522-17363 GCF_000710305.1 Buceros rhinoceros silvestris | reverse complement strand
GGGCGCCGCGAGGCGGGCGGGGACGCTGAGGGGCCGGTCTGAGGGCGGGGGCGGTGAGGCGTGCGGGAAACGGAGGCCGTTTTACCTCGCCTTTCTGCTAAGGGAGGCTCTCTTGTCACCCCTCTGATTTAAAGTAGTTTAAGTTGAAAAAAATTTGAAAAAAAAATTTAGAGGGAACAAAATGGTCGTCGAGCTAATGGCAGAGATGTAGCGGGTGAGTGCCTTGAAGTACAAGGGCTGAAGGGAACTCGGTAGCTTTGGACTAGGTTTCCTTTCCTAGTCTTCTCCAGAATGTCACTGTAAACAGCTGGATTGTGTAGCAGGGGATGCCATTATCATTATGTAGTTTCATGTAACTGTATTCAGGACTTGGCCACCTTTTTCAATATGATTCTGCTAAAAAGTGTTCAGAGAAAGAGCAGAGGGAGAACAGCACTGCAGTGTTGCTAGCACAACTTAAGCGTGCTCTGGATTGTTAGATGTGATCCAGCATCAGGAAAAAACCAACTCTGAACAGCTTGTGCTAGAAAAGGTTAGTTCTCACTGCACGTTGAGAAGTTACTGAAATTTTTTTCATTATGTTTGAGTAACAGTTATAATAATCAAAGTTCTTAAACTGGATTTTACAAATCCAAAAGTCATTCAGATCAGCCAGATTAAAATACAACACAGGAATAGATTCTAGTCTGTTGATCTTCAAAAATCCATTAAAAAAGAGGTACTACTTTTAAAAGTATTTTCTGGAAAGGTTTTATTTTTCAGCAACATTTTAGAGCCTATTATTTAAAGTAGAGGTTATTTTCCTGAATTAGATTAGTCTTCCATGAACTATCTGTAAAGTTTCAGCCTAGTTCAATAGCAAGGACACGAACTTTTCTCAGTGTAGAAGGGGCAGGACAAGATCAGGGACTTGTCATTCAGCGTTGACTCTGCTCTCATCTTTTTGGTGTGAGTTGTTCTTTCTTGTCCTTTGCCATAGCTTGCAATACTGATTTTTGGTTAGTAATCATGAAGTTATTTTATGTATAGCTTCAGAATGCCTTCCTCAAATCCTTCCTCTATCCACAGAATCTGGCGTTATTAATGGTTCCTGCAACATTGATGTAAGGAGGGTTGTGATGCCATGGAGACAGTATATTCCCAGTCCTCGCTGGTGACTGAATCCCCTTCAGCTCTGTAAGAACAGAAAATCTGGATCTCAGTACCGATCATTCTCAATATTTCTAGTAGCTTCGTATTTCTTAAATCATTGATCTTTTTCCTCTAACGGTGTGGCTAATTGGTTGATTTGGTAAATTGATATGTGTTTGTGTGTAAGATTTAGATTGAATACACTAAATGATTAAATACACTAAGTGGTGAAGGCCTCTTCATTTTAAAATGTTTCTATTTAGTTGCCTTGGTCCCTCCTGTACTTTGGATTCGATGAGGTTGTGGCATTGACTTCTTTTGTAGCTTAGTTTGTGAAAGAGCTCTAGGAGATGAGCAGTGAGTCAGCCTGTGATACGTGACATATTTACATGCTTAGGATGTGTTGAACTAGGAGAATATGGAGAAAGCAAGTTACTGTTTGAAACTCTTGCCAGCTGGCAGGGATTATCTTTTTGGTTTCAGAACTATTATTTTAAGATATTAACATTGCCATAAAATTATTCAAACTTGCCAAAAGGACAGGAGCACACCATAAAAAGGGTCTAGATCTCTCCAGTTTTATATGGTCACATGGATCATGATATGTAGAACTACGCATATGATAATAAATAAATACTGTAACATTACCTTCTCTGAGTAACCCATCAACTGCAAATCTGGATTCTTTGAGGGGAGGGGGTGTTTGGGCATGGTTGAGATCACATCACTGCCTGAAATGATTTAAAAGCATTTCCTCACAAAATAAAATAAACCGCTTATTCCAAGTATTGGACTAGCAATTTTGTTAAGTATTATTCTTAGTGGGGGGATGGAAAACACAACTGTAGTTTTTTGTTGTATACTTAACTCGTTGTTTAAAATTACTTGTCCACATTGATTTGGCCTTTAACATTTTTAGTCTGGTGCAGGAATGGGAGAGGATTGTCTTCTGGACATTACGAAGTCCAAGCCTTTTTCAGCATTATCAAAATATGACTATTAGAATGTGAGATCTTTCTTCGTCCTGAAATTTGGAAATTTAAATACTATTTGAAGTAAACAGCAAAGTCTTTTAGCATCCTAAATTACAGTCTAGCATACTAAATGTTGACTAAACTAATGAGTTGATTAGCAATACTTAGGCAATACAAAAGAGCTGTGAGATTCCTTATTCCTTGTCTTTCGGGTTTGGTATGTTAGAAAGCAAGATTACTAATGACTAGAAAGACATTTCTGTAATTCAGAATGTCTCATTGGTGGCATGCGCATCTGACTCTAAAGCTGAGATGAAATCAAGCTCAAATTCTGAAAAAAATCCCTCAGGAGTTTCTTTATAATTGCTGCTATGCTTAATATTAGCACTGTAACAGTTCACCACTCCATTAGTTCCTCGTCTGCTGTGTTAATCTTGCTCTTTCTAGCTATATATACAAACTCTCTTTGGAGAAAACACAACTATTTTCTTATACAGGAGTAGGGGACCATTGGGTTTATTAAGGAGCAGTGTCTGATCAAGGAATCTGTACTAAAACTAAACACTAAAACTAGTTCTTTTAAAACTAGGACCCAATGTGTAGTTGAATTACTCGAACTCCGCCTTCCCGGCCTGTTAGAGAAGGCGAGGAAGGGAACTGTTGCAAGCCTGTTGCTATGGCCACGCAGCAGCAGGCTGAGCTGTTTGCGTGGCTGGAATCCTGCTGCATCAGCTCCTGCACGGTGAGTCCTTCCTTACACTTTGTTACATGGTGGATGTTCTTATTAGAAACATTCTTTTGAATGCCAGTAAGAAATTGGTACCGTTTTAAGTGTTCCCTCCCCCAACAACCCACGAGGTTTCATTGCATAACCAAATTGATATGTCTCAAGTGGGATATCTAAATGCATTTGTGATTTTTCACGTGAACGTTATTCCTTTTCCAAGTCAGACTACCTACTGATTTCATTCTTTCTGAGCTGATCTTGGATGAAAGTTTCTTGTTATGCCAAGAAATGCAGCAGCTTTATCTTTCCTCCTTTCTTCTGACCACATGAAATCTGTTATCCCCTAACGTTTATTAATATGGTTAGTGCAGAGGCATTTCAAACAATGATAAGCACAATTGCAAGCACTTATGTTGAATTAAGTGAACAATTCTCTGCCCTCCCACTGAACGCCTTGTAGTTTCAGAAAGCCGCTGATGCTACTACAGCTATTGCTCTGAAGTGGTCCCTTTTGCATAAGAAACAGGTTTTCTTTAATGCAAAAAAGTCAAAGAACTGCCACTTGTACAGAAAGGAAAGAATAATGAGTCTGTAAGAACTATTAATTATTTTTTATCATGTTTTCTCTGTATTGAGATAATTCCTTAATACTGTGTTTCTTTTTACATATTTCCTGTCTGGTAGGATTTAATCGAATTCTGAGGATGAAGTCCAACCTAATGCATTTGGTTCCCCCAGTGAGTAGGGACAGAGTAATCTCCCAGTTTCCCAAGGTAAGCATTCTTTATCCCTCTGGTCACAGTATGTGGCGCCTGCCTCGTTGAGCTATCCTTCCCTTGTGCTAATAGTATTGTATTTTAATGTACAGTTGTTGCCTTCTGCTAAAATTACAAATTGTGTAAGGATTTCTTTCAAAGATGCATGTGACCTCATGTTACCATTCAATGATGATCTCTTTGATAATAATCCTCATTTCTTCTTTTAACATTTACAGAAAGTGAGTCTTGCCATAAAAGTGTTATCTTAGAGCTATCATGTTATTTCAGCCAGACATTAATAATAACATGCTTAGGGAGTTCCTACACTGAGGGGAAATAAGAACCATAGCTGGTATTATATATGCAAAAGGCCTAATTAGAACTATATGGAGGATTTGTTGAAGAATTTGAGACTATTTTAATTTTCTGTTTATATAGGAATTTTAGTCATGCAGTAGACACTGTAGAAACACAGACAGAAAAGATCATTGATGTCCCCAAAGAATTTTGTACTTGAAGTATGAAAGAAGAGTTAAGGATAGGGAAGGACAAGGAATTACCATTCTGTTTTTTCAGTTGTTCAAAAGATCCTTTTAAGGGAGTTGACATTTTTTTTCCATGCTTGATCTTAGCCACATATTTTGCTTTAAATTTTAAGCAAACTACCACAGTTATTTAAAACAAATATAAAGTAAAATAAGTTTTCCTTATTTTTAACTAATGCCTAATTAAAAACTAGTAATACAGTGCTTCATGTACAATAGATCTAAAAGACTTCACAGTAATAATGACTTGCTGGTGGTATGCTCCCATCTGTGCTTGTCTTGTGTCTCTTAGATTACTGGGTAATTTAAGGTACTTATTATTGTACAGAATGATGAGCAAATGTATTTGACTGTGGAAGTTTAGCTGGTGCTTGGCGGCTGACACCCAGAAAGGTGGTGAAATGGTGGTAACGTCCAAAGGAATTTTTACAGACATAACTGTGCAGAATCCTTACTGCCTTCTAAACCAAGCAGTCCCTTTTCTTATTCCAGGGTATCCCTGTGCTTGACAAACTCTTTGAACTCTTCTTATCTATTTTTTTCCTTGCTGATTTGACTTCTTCCAAAGTGGACATCACACATTTTATCCCAGTAGCTGTTCTCTCCTGTTTCAGTGGTACACACCTGAGGCCTGTCTGCAGTTCAAAGAGCACTTCCATGCACAGGTCAGGACTGCTTGTCAGCAGAGCACTGGACCAGTTGGGTAAGTTTGTAATAAACCAAGCATGCAATGAAGAAAATATTTTAAGCTCTTTATAGCCCTCTTTCTTCGTAGTGTTTTCCTCCCTCGTTCCTCTTCTTCCTCACTCCAGTATGTTTCACAGCAGTTAAGCCCATGCATGTGGCATTCACTGACCTGTTTGACAGTAAACGAATAAAGTGACTCTTCTTCCCATAAGGGTTAAAGATACTTTTTCTGCTGGCATAGTTAGCATTGAAAAAATAGAAGAGTTGTTTAGCAACTTTTGATCTAAGAGTTTGGTTCAAAGGTTAATTGACTGTTTAAAATTAGTGTTGAATTTTGCACATGCAAGCCAGAATGGCATGCAAATGCTAGAGCAGCTATAAGGAATAGGGTAGATCTAGCCTTGCTATATTCTCTGTTGGTGATCCAAATAAGCAGTTAATAAAGGCTTTGGGGGGATATAAATACATGGCCATTCTAAGTTGTTTGAAACACCTAAGAATCTAGCTTCTGTCTTTTAGAGGTATACAAGCTGAGAATTAAACATTTCCTTAAAACTGGAGCAGAATTCTGGTAAATACATAGTACTGAAAAGCCAGATACACTGTTTTATGCCCTGGTAATAATCTTTGAAGTTTGGTGTGTTTGGTTTTTTTTCTTTTTATCCACATCATCTCTCTCCCAGAACTATTACTAGTACTGGTTGAATTCCTGAAGCAAAGCAAGAAAGCTAAACTCTGTTAGAAATCATCACTATTAAGTTAAAATAAATACCTGTATATTTTAGTGATAAAAGATTCCGCCCTCCAGCGTGAAGGATCTTTCATAGCATGGAGCTTCTATGAATATAGACAATTAGCTCACTATTTTTTCAAATCTAGAGTTGTTGATTACCATGAGATTTGTCATGATACCTTTAAACACAACCTTCATTTTACTAGAGAGTCTTGCTAAAAGAAAAAATTGAAGCCAAAATATGTCTTCCTGAGAGACATCAGTGAGTTCATTGCTTTTCAGAAGCACAGTCACTATCTTAGTTTCATGTAAATTTGTTACAAGTGTCTGAACAATTTTGCTAGCAGTATAGTCTTTAGTGAATTGAGGCATTTTTTCCTCTCTGTTACCAAGATATATTTGTTGAGTTTTTTTATTTCCACAGTAAACCAACTCTCCAGTTCATTTATTCTGATAACAGAGTATAGCTACAAAGCTTTACATTTTGGCTTTGTGAATAAAATTAAACCCCTTCCCTGTCACCATTCTCTAGATGTGATTATTATTAGGTCACTTCTTGGTGGGATGGGAGCAGGAGGGACAGACATCTGTGTTTTGTACAGTAATTTTAAAGTTTGAGAGGATTAACCATTATCTTCCGTTTCTGTGATCCCAAGTAATGGAGTCTTTCTTCGTCATTTGGAAAGGTAGTCTGTGAAATTCCATAGCTGCTGGCTGTATTTAAGACTCTCTTGACAGTCCATCAAGTGTTAAATTGTCTGATCTACGGAGGCTTTTTCCTCAATATGAATTAATGGAACACACACCTCTAAACCATCACTTCATATACTTTTTTGCTTTTCTCTTAAGGCTGTTAATTTAATTCAGTATTTTATCAGTAATAGTTAATCAGGAAGAGACATGTCAGCAGCTTAGGGGCCTGTGGCCATGCGGTTAGTGTTGGCTGGTAAACAAAATGCCTTCTCTTTTCATAAATATTAGTCATGCAGCTTACCAGTCAAGATTTGGACTATTTAGAATAGATAATTTGGAATTAGCATCACATAGAAGCCTGATATAACCAGAAATAGTATTTAATAGAAGATTAATTCCTTTGTTTAAAAAGCTATTCCTTGATACAAAAAGAACACTAAACCTCTTAAGCCATTTTTGTAATGTGCACAGGAGATGTCAATCCAAGTTTAGGTCAACAAATACACTTACATTCACTTATCCACCTGTATCTCCTAACAGATACGCTACATTTCAATTTTAAGAATGCAGGCTGAGTCACCTAAAGCCCATCTGCTCTATCCTGTGGGAGGACCCAGAGCAAAGAGGATTATTTGCACGAAGCCAGCTTCAGATTAATATCATTCTAGATAGAAAATTTATTGGCTCTAATCATGTGGGGTTTTTTCCCAGAGACAAGTTCTATAGTGGGTGATTTTGTTATCAGTAGTTTCTTTTTTCTGCACTTAGGACTTGATTTGTACTGTTAAAAACAATGAGAAACTTGTGATTAATTTTAATGAGAAAGATGCAGATACTCCATGGTCTTATGTGCAAACTGCCAAATGTAAATGCTTGTAGTCAAAGTGATTTTAATAGAATTTATGCGCCACTGAATTATATTTAAGAAAAAAATTGCCGAGTAAGAAATGGTCTATTTCTGTTTCAGAGGTGTTTGTTGATTTTGGTGACCTTATTTTTCCTTCTTACAATTTAAGACTCTGATCCTGCAACCCAGTGGAATTTGGGTAAACCAGAGTCACAGCTACACATACTCATCACATGCAATTTAAGGATTAATTCAGAATTTTTAGAGAGAGAATGTTGAAATTGCTACTAAAAACATGTAATGTTTTCAAATATTTATAACAGGCTGAAAATATCCAAAGTGGTTGTGGTAGGAGACCTGTATGTTGGGAAAACCAGCCTTATCAACAGGTACAGTATATCTCAGCAGATGGTTTGATTCCACTATTTGTCAAATAAATGTTATAATGTCTCCTTTTCTGTCCATTCAGAGTAGTACATTGTGGTTCTGTTTTGAACCATGGTTTTGTTATTGAATAAAAGACAAACCAAAGTCTACAGTATGAGACAAGCTTGATAGACCAACACAGAAACTCATGCTCAGGCACTTCCATCAGTATATGCCATATTCTGAACTCTTTTTATCCAGTAAAACATGATACAGTGTTTTCTTAAGAAGTCCAGTCTAAAGGCTAAACAATCAGAAGGTACCAAAAAAAAAAAAAATCTTTCCGGTGTCGAAGTCTTGGTTTCATGTTTTCTCCTTACTTGCAGGGTTGTTCACTGAAACATTTTTAAGTCATCCTTGTGTGGGTACCTGTACTCCTCTCTACAGCTGCAAGACTGTAGAGGAAGCTCGAGTTTTCCGTAGCTTATGAAATAAGACAGATAAAATGCAGAATGCCTTAAAGAATAGTTATTTGATTCTTTACTGGATATTTAAAAAAAACCTCTTATGCTTTTTGTATCTAAGTCCAGTGAACAGATAACTTAATTTCTGTAGCTTGTGATCACTGTGACAACTTTCTGTCTATGTCTGCATTTTATTATTATTATTTCTTCCACATGCTTAAGTAGACATGGTGAGTTTTTAATCTCATTGAGTAATCATTTGTTACTTTATTTATGATGCAAAATATATTCCTTTGTAACTAAAAGATACCATATCTTCCTTGACAGTCCAAAGATATTTTATTCTGATTCTCATCTCATCCTGAGAGCTTACTAGATATATATGCTTTCTAGCTTGTTATCCAGTATCTCCTTTTTTTTGTTTGTTTCTTTGTGAGTTTATATATAGCTTCTGCAGTATATAGCCACTCCACAATTAGTTAATTCTTTTTGTCATAGTTTATCCCGGCTGGTGTTAGTTGTGCATTTATTTCTAGCTGGGTGCTGCTAGTATTTAATCCTTTTTTTAATTGCAGATTTTGTAAAGATAATTTTGACCGAGACTACAAGGCGACCATTGGAGTAGATTTTGAAATTGAACGTTTTGAAATAATTGGAATACCATATAATCTCCAGATGTAAGTTAAAACAGCATAGTTAAGCATTGCACAGAGTACAGTCTCAGCAGAGCTTGAATTACTTGCATGCTCTAGTGAAACAAAGCTAGAAAAAAAAAATTCTACAAAGAATAATGTGATCTGAAAAACAGGTTCTGTACCTGGGCTTGCAGTTTTAGTAAACATTTTACTCTCTCAGATTTCAAAACCCTAAAAATGTTTTAAGTTTGTCCATGAAAATTCTTCTTGGATGTCTTATGCCATTCAGTGGAGTTCTGTCTTTTTTACTCAAGTTCCTTGTAAGAGAAGTGAAATCTTTTGCCACAGGCTTTGTCCAGTTCTGCTGTTATGCCATTCCGTCATTTCCGTTTAGCAGGTACAATGAGCACTGAACAGGGAGTTTTATTCCTGCAGCCAGCAAAATTAATCATAAGGTGTCTAGTGATTTCATCGTCTCTTAAATTAGCGACTAATTGATTTCCCCCAGATCATAGAAAGACTGAAATGTTTCTCTTAGAATGTGAAGCTAAAATCTTTGATTTTCGTCTTTTGTTTATGAGACTAGTGGGAATCCTGGCCGTTTCTCACCTGCTTTGGTTCTCTTGAAGGATGTCTTCTGGTATTTCCAGTGCTTGGAATATTCTGTAGCAGGCATTATTGAATCATCTGTGCAGTAGTGTGACCCAGAGCAGAAATAAGATGCTTTGCATGAAGTATTTTAATGCATGAATCTTAAAAACCTTTTCATCTAGGAACACGTGTTTTCTGAGATACCATTGATGTAAGTAGATGTCTAGTGGGATTTATTGAAAAATACTTAGAAATCCATTTCCCACTGATTTCAGTGCCCCTGTGTTTTTGAAAATTCTGCCAAGCGCTATGCTTTTGGAGCTGGAGTCCCTCTAAAAATTCTAGAGTGATGCACCAGTATTTTGTCATCTGAAGCAATAAGGTTCAGGAGCTACTAAATGCCAGGCTGTGTTATCTCCAGATTCTTCAGTGGCTGGGTAGAACATTTCCATGTGGTAAGCACTAGTGCCCCCTCTTGCTGAGAGATTTCCATACAAGATAAATTTGCAAGTGTCTGTGAGTGGCAGTATTAGGCTATAACAAAAAACTAAACCTCTGTAGTGCTGGCAGCTGACAGGACTGCATATCCTGTTCATTAACTAGAAGCACTTTCTTGATTTTGCTTTAATGGTGTCATTAGTGCCTGGTGGACTGAGCTGTCAGTCTCTAATTTGCACGGACAGATATCATATCTAGCAGTTGCAAGATTCTAATGTAGGCTAATATATGATTTAGCTAGTATTAGCACAGAACATTTTCAAAATCAGGTTGCCCTAGAAATACATGCAAATGACATAGATGAGGAAAGAATGTTTTAAGAAAAGGGTATAAGCATGCAGTATGCAAATATTTGAATTGTGTCTGCAAAATGACCAGTATTAAAAAAGAAAAAAAACCAAAAAATAAAACAGGGTTCAAATGTCTTCATTAAATAATAGAGGTTTACTGTATTTCTGTCGGTAGTGAATGAATAACGTTCCAGATGGCAACGGTTCTCTGGTGTCACATTCTTCTCCAACTTGTACCAGTCTGCTGCTTCATTAGCATGTTCACTCTGGTTACACTGGGTGTCATTAACCTGAATTTTTTTTCCCCCCGTTGCACAGATGGGACACAGCAGGTCAGGAGAAGTTCAAGTGCATTGCATCTGCTTACTACCGAGGGGCAGAGGGTGAGAACAATATTAATTTAATCCTGGCTGTGACAGGAGGTTTTACTTTATACTTTATGCATATGTGTTTCTTGGGAAGGTACCTGTAGACACAGAGTGGTGGAATGGGTTAACCATTATTGGAGAGAAGGGACTAAAAAGCTCATGAATTGATGTCAGCAATTGATTGTCACACCTGCAAGCTCTGAATGTTCTGATGATGCAGTAATAAAATTGGCACTTGTGTCTAGGGGGAAAAGAGTTTGGGTTTGGGTAAGATTATTGCTGTAATTGCACGTGGATACTTCTGGCATTCCCGTTGGTGAGAATCAATTTCTGCAGTAATTAAAGTGGTCCCAAAACAAAAGGAGTAATAGATCTATAGACTGCAGACTACAGGTAAAGAATACATAAGGTAAAAGACTGACGACTTCAGTCTTTACCAGGTCCTAGAGAAGGAAGAGGAATGAGCTGACGTACAGTCTTCCATCTCCTCTGTTAAATCTGCTCTTGCACTTTATGTGTAAATATTCTCTCTGTTTAAAATGCTGACGGTGAGACTTCTGATACACTTTCCCTGATAATTAGTTTTTTCTGTTCCTGTCTTTTATTGCAGTTATAATAACAGTGTTTGATCTGGCTGATATCCAGACTTTGGATCACACCAAGTAAGTTTCTGTATTTTGGCTTAGCCTTTAAAGCTTTTACAGCAGGTTTAATTGCCTTGGATAGCCTGTAATTGCTGAGAACTTGCTGAATCGTGAGAGTATTTTCTATAGAGCTAAGAAATGAAGAATGACAATCACTTGGATTACTTTGGATTGTATAGGGTGGGATCTTTCTGAAGAAAAGGCAGAGCATAAGTTTGAACTACTTACCCTTGAATTCCTTTATTGTCAGTGGAGAGAAAAAAGCACTTCAGTAAGAGTTTGATCCTTCCAAAACTAGACATGCAGGAGGAGATGAAGTGCATCTCAAAGCATCTTTTTTTTTTTTTCTCGGTTACTATAAACAGAATAACAGGCTGGCACATGATGTAAATGGTAACATTGATGAGATTAATCAATCAAGAGCATCTTGTTTTCTAGGTGCACTATTAGCCCAAAATTATTTTCTTTCTCTAGTTTCTGTAGTGATTGTGTTGAGAGATGGGCTATTAAAAAGAGGAGAGAAAATTTAAAATGCGAAGTATGTGTAGATACAACTAAACTTATTGGTTCAGGTACTTGTAATGGTTTGGCTACAACAGCATGCTAATTGTTATGAGCAAACTTGTTCTGCTTTTAGTGCAGACTCTGCAAAACCCTACATGGATCTATGATCCACATTGTTACCGCCAGCTCAGAGTGTATATATTCGTAACATCCTGTTGTGACTGTATTGCAGGTACATGTTTCTTTACAACCTGAACTCTGTCTTATTTGAAAGCGTATTAGACTACTGCTGTGGTACTTAGCTCATTTACATAGGACTTTGTAAAATAATATATATATTAATGTCTCTGCTTGGCTGAAAATAATTGAAGCCTGTGAACCTGATTTCCCACACACACACACACACTCCCCTTCCCTCCTTGTCTTAGTTGGATGACTCAAGAGGAACTTGACTGCTAGAAGAACAAAAACATAAAAGATTGTGAGACAAGAATCATGCAGCCTTCACAGGAGCTGTTTTAAAATGCTGAATAGATTATTTCGCACTTCATTATTCACATTTGTATCTAATCTGCTATGTTGTTCAGATCTGTTCCTCAGTGTTAAGGGTTGACACTCAGTTTCTTGTTTTCTTGTATCTTATCTCGATCAAAACTTTGGCCCCTCTATATTGATAAATATCCTCTCTGGGTGCTAAAAATCATTGTTCAATTTTCACTCTACCATGGGCATGTTTGAACTTCTCATTAGTGGAAAGCATGTATTCAAAGAAGCTGGCATAGCTCCTGATCTCTTTCTGTGTAGAAAATAGAAAGGCTTTTTTTATGCTCTCACATAAGTTCATCCTCTCACTTCCCTTGTGACCCTATTATCTGTCACTTTCTCCTATGTTCCTCAGTGTCTCTGACTGATCTTGTCACTTCTTTTTTATCTTTCAGACAGTGGCTAGAAGATGCATTGAGGGAGAATGAACCACATTCTAGTTTCATCTTTTTAGTTGGAACGAAAAAAGATTTGGTGGTAAGTAAATTAAATGCACCTGAGAAAATCAGATTTCCCCTAGTTCCTCAAGTGATTTCCTTTACAAGTTGCACACAATGTTGTTGAAATAAAGACCCTGAGGGAAAAACCTGAACAAAAAGAAAGAGGATCACAGGTAAGTAGAACAGTACACTTGAAAACAATTTAAGTAGATGCTTTCTGAATAAATGGGTAGTTAGTGAAATATCTGTATTTCCATTCCTTGTGTGACTTTTTCAAGTGCATACAAACAACTGAAAAGGCAGAGAAAAGTTGGGTGCACAAAAGATCAGAGTACCTAATTTTCTTGAAGGTTTTGTTGATTTGGTTTTTTAGGGACCATGTGTTATTATTTGGAAACAGGGAAGATTTCTTACTTAACGAAATGTGACAGTCGTTTTCAGAACAGGGTATAATACGCTCACCCTATACAATTCTGAGTCTTGTGTTTGTCTTTCTCTAGCTATCAACACTTAATTCTTAGAGATCTCAAAAGAAACTTGATACTTCTGCTGCCTAGCTGATTTTTTTTTTATTATTATTTCCCACTGCCCCAGCTGCCAGAGTATCACTTACGCAGTTTGATTCTTAGCGCTCACTGAAAGTAAGTCCCAGAAAACTGCATGTTTGACATGCATTTTCTGGTACTTTGAGCTGCTTATGCTGCTTTTTCTGAGTTGCAGTAAAAGCCAAATGAGCCAGACCTCTGAGGATGCAGATCTGAAGTCTTGTCTAACCTAGGATTCCTGTAAGTTAGTTTTTGGTTTTCTCATGATAGCAGTTTCAACTGAAAGAGACAAGAGCACAAAGCAAAGGATTGTGGGTTCTAGGTACTACTTCAGTATGAAGCAGGCATCTACCCAACTGGATTCACTCTGCTTCTCATCTTTGTCACATCATCCTTTCCATAGTTACAATGGTCACACTTGATAGCTGTGAGGTGAATGGAGACTTCCATTTTAAAAGCAGTACTAAGTACACGAATATTTGTGCAACATGTCTGATTGCACAAGGTCTAAGGCATGGCCAGGAAGTCCACTGTGAAAACTGGAAGCACCACAGTATAGGTGCTAGCAGTATCTCTATGGTATTACTAGCCCAGATACACTTCTTATGTTTAAGTTACTCCATGTTATTTGCTCAGTCAGATGCTGTGTGTGAAAGGACAGAGCTAGATGCCATCCGCTTTGCCAATGAGATGCAGGCAGAGTACTGGTCGGTTTCAGCCAAAACAGGTAAGTTACTGCAAAGGATGTAAAAATAGCATAACATCAAAGGCTTATGTTAAGGTGGGAAGAAGTTAAATTCCCTTATCACCCCTCTCCCATGGAGGATTTTCTGTTGTTCTTGCATTTTGTTGGTATTGGAAACTTCAGGTTTATTAATGGTTGGTTTTATTTGAGCATTCGTATATGTGCTTGCACTGTCATGTTTACAGAAGGGAGTGCTTGAGCAGCTGTGCAATGTCTAAGCATGTTTAATTCATAGGTAGTAACATAAATACACATGTGCACTGCTACTGAATGTGAGAAATGAATTCTCTCTGAGACTGACTAAAAATAAAGGTACAGTACAGGGCACAGTATTTCAGAGTAAGAAAATGAGAAATTCTTTCTGCAGTGATCAAAATGGAGGACAGATTGTTGGAGAGGCCTGTTCTATCCTCGTATTGAGCAGCAATCAGTTCAGATGTGCTTGTTATGTTTGTTTGATCATGTGTTGATGTAAAAACCATGTAATTTCTGTCCTGTTTCCTAGGGGAAAATGTCAGAGAGTTTTTTTCCCGTGTTGCTGCTTTGGCCTTTGAACAGTCCATGATAAAGGAGCTGGAGAAAACTGCTGGGCACATGGTCCAAATTGGGGCAGGAAACCTCATCAGTACGTTAAGTTCTGCTTTTTGTGTGTATTTAATTTTCCTTGTTTACAGTCTGAAGGACTGGGGAAGTCTTTCAGCATTAAAACCTGTTTCAAACACCTGCAAGCTTATTTGTGTCATTGTCTATCTGAGCTGTAGCATATGGGAGTGAGTGGGGCTGCATTCAGCTTTGTTTCCCTCAGTATTGGACGGTATACTTTATTATTAATTGATTTTATAACTTTTTTGTTTCTACAGAACTGGAAAAGAACATTGTGGAAATCCCAGAAGGCAATACTCAAGGCAGCCTGAGTTGCTGCTAACTGTCAACTGTTTCTGCAAGTGCCAAGCCTCTCTGTAGTCCAGCACAGAGCACCTGCAACAAAGAAGCTCTCAAATCAGAAAGTTTTATTTTTGGAAATGAGGAAGGAAAAGCTTTCTTCTTTGAGAGGTCCGTTGCTGCTGCAGGCTCACTTCTGCAGGATGGTACAATGGTTACATAAACCTTCCTCTGTGTAGTGGAAATGTAACATCTTTGTCTTAATGCAAGAAGACATTGCCAGTACCGTGGGCTCACCTGCCTGATTGATAGAAACACTTGTAGTCAAAAGTTACATAATTTTTGTGTGTTGTTCCTGGATAATTCTCTAGAAGCCTTAGCTAGTGAAGTTGTGTTCTCATGGGAGCAGAAATCAAATGGCAGTTCAGAATAAAAGATGCTATCCATGTATTTTTGCCTCTTAAGAGCACAGTATAAAATAACTCTGACTTGCTTTTATGCATTCCAAATATTTTAAAACTTTTCCAAAAGAGATACTTTTAAGTAACATCTACAAAAGTACCCAAATCCAAACTGCATAGTTTCCACTGTGGTTTCTCCATCCAGGAAAAACCTGTATTATTTTTAATTTTCCACCTGAGAAACAGTGCTGAAACAACTGTATTGACACTAAACAAACCACAATTCTAATACCAGTTGAAGTCCTCGCAATGATCCCTGCGAGTAGTCATGTTTTATTTCTCTTAAAAAAGACTCTGCTTATGTCCTACCGTTTTTCTGCGGTTTCTTAGGTTTTGTTTTTGTTTTTCTCATAAACCCTCTGCTTGTCTCCTCTGTGATCATGCTGAAGAAACAGTTCGTAAGTTACAGCTCACGATCCGTTCAGACTGAGCCACCTGCCTCCTCTTTCCCACAAGAGGGAGTGCTGTGGTCACTGTAGTATTGGTTCCGTTTCGACTGAGTGGGGCTTTGCAAATTCTTGTAGGCCAGTAGAGGGTATGTCGTGGATAGTTTGTAGTTTAGTGCCTTCTTCATAGGATTCACAGTCTCAAATCACAGATAAAAGCCTCAGTGAAACTTTCTGTCCTATTAAAATAATACTCTGTTGAATGAAAAAATTCAGCAATCCTTTCAATGTCCACTGGAATTTCTGATGTTGTAGTACCTCAAAAGATAAAAGGGGTGCAGTTGTTTAATAGTCACTAAAAGTTAAGTGTGCATACAGGAATGC
>NW_010391643.1:491-1412 GCF_000710305.1 Buceros rhinoceros silvestris | reverse complement strand
TGCCGCCTCCTGACTCATCAGAATTCTTACTCCCTCCAGAAAGGTTTATAGAGGTATTTACTAAACATACAGATTTTATTATGATTTAGATTGTAATCTGTTTTCCATATAGGTCAGCCAATGCCCGTTATGTGTTAAAAGCTGAGGAAACAAGTGCAGGAAAAGAGGTTAAACCCAGGAAACAAAAACTGAGAGGAAAGAACTATGCAGAACTGAAACATGATTAGCCACTTGTGATCTGTCCGAAAATACCCGAAAATATTTTGTTTGGCATATAAAAACTCATGAGGGATAAACTGTTTCATGGATTATGAAACATTACATATATCAAAAGGTAAGAAAGCTACTCCTATGGACTTGTGTTTTTCTTTCTGATGGGATTTTATTAGTTCTTGTGGGGACTATATCCCACCCTCTTCTAGTAACACATACCGGAAAGGATCTACCTCACTGCAGACATGAAAGAAGCAGGTCGATGGGGGTAGGAGGTGTACAGGTTACTTTTTTTCTATTATCCAAACAGGCACGATGGAACTACATGTATTTGTTCCCACTTTTTCAGAGGTTGAATTAATACATGCAAAGGACACAGGGCTTAAGTGAGATCAGGTGCTGGCACTTCAGAAGGCCTAATAGTGAGCAGCCAGTCTTGTTTAAATCATTTGCCACCCTTCACCCAGAGCTGAGGCTTGAGACTCAGAGTTATTTGGGCTAGGATAATATAATTGAGGCTAATGCCTGAACAAAGCAGACTTTATTGTTAATATTATTGTGATTTTGGAGCACCGGTTGCCCATCTCAGCAACTCAGCTTGTCATTTATTGGAAAGGAAGGAAGAATGGAGTGAATAACAATGCTATCACTAAACGGCATTTACATTAGTGGGAGAAAACGTGATCTTTGAAGGTGAGCTGCATCAGT
>NW_010391643.1:0-342 GCF_000710305.1 Buceros rhinoceros silvestris | reverse complement strand
TGGGGCGTCGGGTGGCGGGGGGGGGGGCATGTTTGCTGTGAACACAAGAGAAAGTACAGAGACATGCTGGTGTTTCTAAATAATATATGAGGGCGTGTATGTATGGAAAAGAACGGATACCTCCCCATGTGCACAAGGATGGGTGTATGAGATGCTTTTGCCCAGCCTCAGGTATAGTCGTGTCTCTCCCTGGTGAAATCCGGGCCTGTTGCTGCAAGCGTGAGCCGGCGTGAATGCACAGGAGTTCGCAGATCTCCGCCTTTGTCTTCCCGGCAGCAGCCCACAAGCGCGCCGCGGGGAAGGGCACAGGGCCGAGCCCGCGGACTCCGGCAGCGCTGCCTC
>NW_010391642.1:0-3558 GCF_000710305.1 Buceros rhinoceros silvestris | reverse complement strand
GTGTCTAAGTGGTGCAGCAGGTCGCTAAACAATTCCTCTTGGATTATGGGGGCCTTCATTCTGTTCCCTGTTTTCCAGCTCAGGGTGCTGAGTAAATATTAAATAAAGGGTAAATATTAATAAAATAAATATTTCAAATACTTAAATAATAGTATTTAACTTCAAGCCATTCAGGTCAGAAGTAGCTCCTCGTGTACGTCAGTAGTAACACCTCACGATGTGACTGTGCTGGCTTTTTCTCCCTGTTTTGTGCATTTGACAGTATTTCACAGGGTTGTTTTGTGTGTGTGTGTGCTGAGAAGCTGACTTGAGTGTTTGCAGAGTGGAGTGTGTGCCTGCAGAGGTCGGTGAGAGAAAGGGAAGTGCAGATGTAGCAGCTGAAACCATCCTAAACTTGCAGAAAATAAAAACTCACTCTTATTTTCTCAAATGGTGGATCTGCAGTGGTGCTTCCCAGGTCCCGTTAGCAACAGTTTCTTCATCTTGCTCTGGAAGCCCGGGATCATCTTTTGAACTGGAGGAGGGTGTGACTAACTGCACTGCGCCCAGGCGTTCCCACTGGCTCTGTTGTGAGAATTGCAGCTCCTCTGGCCAGGCTGGTGCCTCAGCCTTTCCCTCACTTGCAGGTTGGGGGCTGGCGTGGTGCTGATGGCGGTGGGTAACCAGCCTTTAACTGGTCAGTAACCACTGACTTTAACTTATTTACGTGTTGGCTGCCCTTGTGAGGAACTTTGTCACTGGGTGGAGGTACTCCTGTAATGTCAGTGTGTGGCTTTAAAAAGGAAGGAGAAGGTCGGTGTGGGTGGGCTTGCTTTGTAGAGAGTCAGTCCTCAGAGCCCGGAGTGCCTTGCCCCCTTGTCCCAGTCGACAGTGGCTGGGCATGCTTGGGGCAATATCAAATGACTCTCTTTCTGGATTTGTTCTCTCAGACACTGGAGAAACAGCTTATTTTGAGGGAGAGCGTGTTTGAAAACGTCTTATCAGTAATACTTTATGTGATGTCATAATATTTTCCAGGATCCTTGTTTAAGTTACAGTGGAGACAAGAAATGGAACCAAGTTCTGGATGATAATGCAGACGAGTTTCTAAATCTTAGGAAGACTTGATTTTCCTGGCATCTTAGTGAAAAGGAATTGAAAGCTGAAAAGAAAAAAATCACTCTGTTTTCTTGCTTTTTAAAAAAAACTTGGCTTCTCTGTTCTTGGTCTAATACTGAGGTCTGTGAAATGCCAGATGATGATGTGGAAAAATCTGGGTAAACCTGTTGGCTTTTTCCACAAGAGCTCGACAATGACCATAAAACATGCGTCTTTGAAGATCATCTTTAGAGAATCTTAGCGGTTCTCTTGGGGGCAATTAAATTTCCTGCCAACTGAAGTATGTCTTGAAGGGATTTTAACGTCTCATGCGCTCATGTGTCATTAAGCAACACCCTCTCTTGTCTTGGAGGGACTTGTAACAGGTCGTTAAAGATATAATAGCCGTTTGTGTAGAAAAGAGCCTCTGCCAGCTCAGTGCACGCAGGTTTGCTGTGTGTGTAAAAAGCGTGTCTCTGGGAAGGTTTCCACGGCGTGAGGCAGTGGCGTTTCAGGGGTGCCGGAGAGGCAGCCACAGTGGTCAGGCCTTTCTCGGGAGCGTACGCACCTCCTCGAAGAAAGCACACAGCTGGCTTGCTGGTGTTTTCACAGCGCTCTTCTGCCAGAACCAAGTCAGCGTTAGGCTCATCCTTGAACCTTGGAATGTTGTTTCTGTTTGTCCTCCTTCTTGTGTGGGTTTTTTTGGTGTAAAGCTGAGAGAAAATCAGGCTCTTTGTGGGCCATCTTTTCATTATCAAGGCAACACAGATGTAAAGACTGCACTGGAAAATTTCTGGGTAAATTAACCGTTAGTTCAGAAACAGCTTCTTGGTGGTGTGAACGATGACCTGTTCGTCATTTAATGTTCCTGTTGGATGAGCTTCTGCGTTACAGACTGGTAACTGACCCCAGTGCAGCCCTGGCAGTGAGCGGGGTTCTTCAGTAACGCGGCGCTGCAGAATCTCACTTCTTCTTGCTCTGTGGCACGTGTTGAAGACTGGGATCATGCAGTAAAAGACGGACTAATAGCAGCGTAATATTCCCCCTGCCTAACATTTCCACGAGCCAGTGTTCAATCTTCTCACTTAAGATGAGTCATTTGGGAGGCTGGGGGAATTGCCACAATAGACCTCGAGGAGGATCTGTTGCTACTTTTTGTGCAGGAGGGTGCCTTGAAAGGTATTTTTCAGCTGTTTTCACTTTATACTTTTTTCATGGCTGTGCTTCAGAAATCTCATTTTAGGTCTCCTAGGCAAATCCTACAGGCCAGTCTTGAGGGCGGGGAGAGAAACTTTGTGCATCGGAGCTTTCTGTCTGAAGACGTTTTTCATTCACTGTTACCAAGGCCATTTGCAGCCGGGTTTAGGCTGAGTGAGTGATGTAACCAGAGGCACTTCAAAACCTGCTTCTCGTTCCTTTCAGCTTACTTCTTATCAGTGATAAAGTGGCTACTTTTGTGTCTGTCATCCAGTCAAAAAATAACGATCCGAGTTTCTCAACAGGAAAAACCTTTGAGCTGGTTTTATAAACCAGAAAGGAAACAAAAAAAACCCACAGGGTGCAGCCTAACTCTTCCATTCCATCTAACTGGAGAGCACGGCCTGAGATTTGAACACCCCAGTAAGCACTCGTGAAATCTGTTTTAATGTCCATTCTGTGTCTGGATTGTGGCTTTTGTACTTGAGAATTTCTTCTGGGTAAAAGTTCCAAATCTTCCTGCTTCTCTTCCATCAATGTCAGTCTCTGCTGACGTGTGTTTTCAGGCTGCAACTACTTTTAATTTCAGCCTACTTACACTGACCTTATAACTTGGATAACAGCCCACAAGACAGGCCAGTCTGGCTTTTTGTGCTGTTGTAAGTTCAGTTTAATTTGTTCTCCGGCTGTGGTCGTTTTGTTGAAATGTTAACCTAGTCGTATAGGCATGTGTTTCTGAAATGTCTCTAAGGGAAAATACTCTCAATCCGTGCAGTGCCTCGGAGAACCCAGCTGGTGCCCTCAGGGGTACCTTGAGAGCCTGGCTGGCATTGTCACTGGAACCGAGCTGTCTGTCTCCACTCTGCAAGTTCGGTGTTGCTGGGAGATAGTTTCCCCCCTTTGAAAGCTGTCAGCAGCGAGGAGGTAACGTGCTGGTGCGCTTGGGGAGTAACGTGAAACTGCTCACCTGCATCGGAGCCAGGTCAGGCTGAAGCTACTGCTGGAGGTGGTTTGAGCTGGCAGGTTTGAGCAGGCGTAGAGCGGAGCTGTTGGGACGGCAGAAGTGTGGCTGGGGTGATACCCAGCTGGGAGCGGCAGGAGGTGCCCGTCTGTCCGGTTGCCCTGGCACTCTTTCAGATCTGGTGATGTGTGCCTGGGTCAGCTTTGAGAGGTACCTGCTGTTTCTGTCCCCATGCAAAGAAACGTAGACCCCCCTCTCCGATGGCGACGCTGTTCCGTGGGGATCTAAGCGAGGCAATGCCAGTTGGCTCCCCAGCCTTTTGG
>NW_010391641.1:9331-9546 GCF_000710305.1 Buceros rhinoceros silvestris | reverse complement strand
GAGAATGAGGGGCCTCCCCAAAAGCCCGTGTTTGGAGAACTTTGCACCCGAGTTCACGCTCTCATTGCTGTTCCCTGCACTGTGTGGGGAGATGTGTGGGGATGCTGCATCCAGGAGGACCACACCAGGGAACCCCTGAGCCCAGCACGGCCCCACAGCCTCCAAAGTCCTGCTGCAAAATGCCATCAGCCCCCGGGATCTGCCTCGCCACTGTG
>NW_010391641.1:6355-9047 GCF_000710305.1 Buceros rhinoceros silvestris | reverse complement strand
GATGGCCCTGCCATCGCCACATCAGGCTCGGAACTATCCCCCTCATCCCTGCGCTGGGTGCCTGTGGGTGCTGCTGCCTGCTCAGTGGAGATTATTAGCAGAGAAAATCATTAGGCAAAGGGCTGGGAGCCCAAGGGACATGCAAGTGCCTGCGTCACTTCAAAATCTATCCCAGCCATCCGCCCAAGCCGAGCTTCCTCCAGCCCAGCTCGAGGCAACAGCAATTTCTCTCCATCAGTGAGGAAGAAGAGGTCCTACTGGGGCGAACGCTGATCCTGCTCCAGCCTTGAGCCCTGGGTCGCTGCTCCCAGCCCAGAGCCCTGTGGGACTCACTGTCCTCTGGATCCCGGAGCAAATGGCTGCATTTTGCCCATGGACCTGCGCCAGCCTCTGCGGCCAAGACCTGGGAGGAAAATCCTGCACTGGAACCCTGGGGGGCAGGCAGGGCTGGGTTTCAGAGCCAGCAACTGGAGGAGACTGGGAGGATGCTGCGAAGGGGTGGCACAACCTGCTTACGCCCTCGCTAACCGGGAGCAGACAGGGACCTCTGGCTGAGCAAAGCTGTTTGCACACCATGATCTTATTATTATTTTCAGGGATAGTTGCCCTTCCCGACCCTGCAGCAAGCAGAACACTGTCGGAGACCCTCAGCAGCACACCCAGCAGCCACGACTGTCCCTCCGAGCATGCTGCGTCCCCAGGGCAGCTTTGGCATCCTTGCTGACTGGAGTTGACAGGGTATTGACATTCATTTTGACCTTTCGAATCACAAGGATGTTCTGTCCTTCCCAGCCCAGTACAGCCTGGACACCCTGTGGGTGGATTATACTGTATATACAGCGGCTGCAAATACGGAGCTGCCAGAAGAGAAGCTTGTTTGTGTGCTTTGAGGGGTGCGGTGGTGGGGGGGTGAGAGCCAGGAGCTGCTGCCAGCACCCGGATTTCCTCCTGCGATGCCTGAGTGGATGTGGCACACCAAGGGAGGGTGGTGATGGTGGCAGAGAAATGGTGGTGGCTGGTTTGGTGGAAGGGGAGAAGGGATGCTGCAAGAGCAGGAGCTGCAGCCCAGCCCTCCAGCTGCCACCCCCTCACCACCAGCTCCACAGGCTGCTCCCGACTCCAGCTAATGACACGTTTTGATTTGAGAGAATATGAAGAGCTGCAATTGGGAGACATGTAAAATCAGCCAGGAGCTCCCAGCTGGCTCCTGGGGACAGTGTTTTCCCCCTTGGTCACCCAAAACCCTGCTCTGGGCAGCAGCAGAGGCTGTTTCCGTACAAAACCTCCCCCTGCCCCTAAAGCTAGAGCTGACAGGAAAATCAGCACCTTTCCGATCCCAAAGGTGTAACACACAGTCACAACAGAGCAAACTCAGCATCTTCCCCCCACGAGCATCCACACAACAAACCTTGTGCCCTGGTTGGCAATCCTGGTGGGGAGTGGGGCTGAGAGGGCGTGCAGGAGCCACCCCCAGCACCCCTTTCACTCACAGTCCTTGGGAGCTGCAGCAGGTCCCTGGACAGAGCTGCCTTCTCCCTGCCCTCTGCACCCAGAGGGTTTTGGCAGGGGCTTTGCCATGAGGCTGGCTCCATCCAAGGCTGTCTCAGCCGGGATCCGGCCACCCCGCAGCCCCATGGCGCCAGGGAGGCTGACGGCTTCATAGTCCCAGCCCAGATGCGCTGCTTATCTCTTCCCTCTCTTGTCCTGATGCATTTTTTCCAATCTCTCCTTCCCCAGCCAACTCGTAGGAATCTTATCTCAACCCCTGAATCACCCTTTCCCAAGGCATGCTCAGCAGCATCCTTTGCAAACCCATTTCCAGGGGCTTGTCCTCGGCATTAGGAGTACGAGGGACACCCTGGCAGCAAAACCTTTTTGCCTGAAGTCTTTATGCCACATTGATGTCCTTTGCTGTATGGTGAAGGCAGCTTGGCCACAGTCACAGGCCACAGATAGCAGAGCACGAACCCCCACTGCCTCCTTGCTGCTGGGCTGGGGTTGTGGCTGAACACTGACGTTTGAGAGCTTCTGCCAACCCAAAGAGCTCAGAGGGTTAATTCAAGACGTGCTGCTTGTGGAAGCAAGATGTGGAGCCCAAGGCTGGACTGGGAGGGATGGGATGGGATGGGATGGGATGGGATGGGATGGGATGGGATGGGATGGGATGGGATGGGATGGGGTGGGATGGGATGGGATGGGACAGAGAGGACAGACAGTTTCTGCTGATGTTGCCCCCAAACTCCATGTTTGTGAACACGAGCAGACCAGGGATCCCGCAGCTGGATACTCAATACACCCTCCAAGCCCTGCTGTTGGTAATGGCTTTGCTCCAAACGAGGGGCACCACCGGACTGAGAGCAACAAGAGTGTTTGAGAACCGTACAGCAGCGTCCGTGCCCTGAAAAGGCGATTCCTCGGTTTCTAACAGGAGGAGGTTTCTGTCTGCTCATCTCCCAGCTCCTCCCTGCAACTGCCCAGTTAGAGAGACTGTTAGCTCGTTTAAAATGTATAAAATTTAGCAAAGGGAATAAAAGAGGGACCTCAGAGATGCCCCATCCTCCAGCGCTCACGGACACCAGTGCTTGTGCGGAGGAGAGGTTCAAACCACAGCCCTCATCAGGAGAAGGCTGGAGCAGGAGCCCCCCGGGTGGGCTGGGAAACGGGCCTGCAGGCTCCCAGCATGGGAGTAGCA
>NW_010391641.1:5822-6226 GCF_000710305.1 Buceros rhinoceros silvestris | reverse complement strand
CGCAGGCGCGAACAACGTGAGGATCAGATGAACACACACACACACACACACACACACACACACACACACACACACACGTGTTTATCTGGATGTGCATGCGTGCAAGCTCCGTGCCTCCATGTGCGTGCACGTCTGTGCGTGCATGTGGATTGCCAGCCGTGGCTGGGTGGAAGAAGCCCCTTTGGAGACAGGACTCCCGGGGGCTTTGGCTGTTTCACCAGCACACCGAAAGTCCCACGTTTGCACACCCCCGTGGCCAGGCTGCCTCCTGGGAACAGCCCCTGGCCTGTGCCTTGTCCTGAAGCACACTTGCGCACCGGTGACGCCGTCAGCCGGGGCTGTGCAGGGGTGGCTGGATCCAGCCTGGTTCAGCCTTTCCCGGCTCCGAGGAATGACTTTCCGCC
>NW_010391641.1:5453-5789 GCF_000710305.1 Buceros rhinoceros silvestris | reverse complement strand
TGCCTTGTCCGTAAGCACACTGTCGCCCCGGTGACGCTGTCAGCCGGGACTGTGCAGGGGTGGCCGGATCCAGCCTGGTTCAGCCTTTCCCGGCTCAGAGGAATGACTTTCCGCCCCTGAAATAGCAACTCAGATGATGCTCTTGGCAGCTGGGGATGAGCAAAATGCTCGTTATCCAGCAGGAACAATTAGACTTACGGCAATTATCTCCGCAGTTGCTGAGAGATGTCGGAACGGGCCGGCTGGCAGCCAGCTCTCGGTGTAGTCCCCAGGAGGGAGAGACGCGGCGCCCAGCCTTGCCAGGAGCTGCCACTGCTGTGGAGGAAGAGCAAACAC
>NW_010391641.1:2979-5386 GCF_000710305.1 Buceros rhinoceros silvestris | reverse complement strand
TGCCACTGCTGTGGAGGAAGAGCAAAACACATCGGGAGCATCCAAAGAGCCTCCTGCGGTGCCAGGAGGCTGGTTTTGAGCAGGAGGGAGAGCAAGGACAGGCAAGGGTTTATCTGGAAGCCAGTGCCCCTCTCTAACGACATGTGTTTGCATTCAGACTCCCGGTGAAGTGGGCTGAGCCACGCTGGGTTTAGAAGGTGCTGTTAGGGACTGAATTGCTTCCCGTCATGCTCCAGCCTCTCTCTCTACCATCATGGGAGAAGTCAGGCTGGGCTCAGCTTAACCACAAGGTAGAAATGGGCAAAAGCTGGCTGCAGGCTGGATGGAGCCGTGGGCACCCCACGGTCACCGAGCTGGGCAGCGGCTGCTCAGCTGGGCTTTAGGGCACGTTCCTTTGGGGGGAAAATTCAGGCTTCTGGCTAAGAAATGCCCATGGGGTAAAGGCATAAAGGACAACTTCACTCATTTCTCATGTCAGAATAACAAAGGAGTGTTTTTCTTTTCTTCCTGGACATTGAAAACCTCATTTTGACGCTGCTAGAATGAAGCCCTGCTCCCCGAGAGCTCCTCAGAGCCAAAACCCCAACTCAGCTGCTCCTCGGATAAATCAGGGATGGTGAGAGAGCTCTCGGGCAGGATGTGACACAGCTGAGCACTGGATCACCAGCCAACGCTTGAGGGGTGGCCAGGAGCGAGGGAGTGGAGCTGGAGGGATGTGGGGAGCCTGCTCTGGGGTAACACAGGCCATTTTTCACTGAAAACTTCATCCGAGGCAAGTTTGCCACCACATCCTGTCCTTGTCTGTGCCGCAAGAGGCAGCGAAGTTCCTAGGAAAGTTTAGCCACTTGGTCAGCAAAACTGCTCTGATACGCTTTGTTTAGTAGCGGCTAAACATTAAACCCTTGGCAAACAGAGCTCCTCGAGGCTGGCGATGGGTGACCGTGACAGGCTGCCAGCCCCTGAAACAGGTGACAGCTGCCAGCACAGCCGAGGAGGGGGACAGGCTGCTCCATGGCAGCACCCCGGGGGTCTGGGCTTGGCTGTGGTTGCCAAAGGGAGCCCAGGGCCCGGAGGAGGGATGCTCACCAAAACGCTGCTCTCTCCATGGCCCTGCGGAAATGCACCTTTCCCCAGGTCAGGAGAGGATGGAACAGTTTGTCGCTGGAGCTGGATGGAGACTTCCCCATCTCCCGGCGCCTTCGTTTGCGAGAGAGATGTGTCTCCCACGACGCCAGCACTGCCCCAGAAACCCACTGCTCTGACACATAAAACTATTCTTCAAGGACACCCCATTCATCTTGCAAAGCCCATGTAAAAAGTATGTTTTGAGTAATTAGCCCAATCACTCTGAAAAGGTGGATGCAATTGGAGCAAAGGACAGGCTAAAACCTTAACCCTGTGATGCCTTTTCAGTGGTGCCATAACCAAGTCCAAACGAAGTTCCTTTCCTCTCCCCCTGCATTAAGGAGCCAAAGAGCAACATCTGGAAGCGCTCAAACATCAGGTAACAGCTTTTCCTGCCGTGCTTGTGGGGAACCTGACAAGCACACAAAGCCTGACCCACTTTAGCAGAGTAGGGAGCAAGAGAGGGAGCAGGGATTTCGTTAAAGTCCTTAATGCGGCTCCATTAGCAAGTCTCTGCTACCAGCACCCAGATCAATGTCTCCCACCAGTCTGTCCTCCGAACAGAGCCACCTGTGACACCCGCCCTGACCCCACGGGCAGGGCAGTGCTGCTCCGGGCCCCACAGCGCAGGAGCACAGGGATGCCCACATCCCCACTCCATCACCTTCCCAAGGTGCAGGGTGTGCATCTGGGAGGTGAGGGAAGAAATCCTGACCCTGGGAACCAGGCACTGGTGCAGGCTCTTGCAGCGCTGTTCCAAGGCCGTGACTGTGTACGGAGAGCACCAACGCCGCTGCCTCGTGTGGGTCGTGGCACGTGTTCTGTGGCCAACTCACTGTTTGTAGATAATGGCAGGGGTGCTGCTGAGTCATCGCTGTGGCCGAGAGCCAGCAGGGATCCGGGGCTGGGTCTGCCCACCAGTATCAAGGGTACCTCCCTCTGCAGGGGTAGGTTTCCCCAGGGACACCCCAAACTCACTCTCTGAGCTCCTGCCTCTTTGCACTAGGTGGAAACTGAGGCTGGGAGCACTCGAGCCCAACTCTGGGGTGACCTGATGGCACCCCACAGGGTCTGGTGGCTGCTGGGACCCACCACACCGGGATGTCGCACAGACAGCGCTGCCTGATGCAGGCACTGAGCTTCAGAGCCGATCGTGCCCGGAGATGGGCCAGGCGGGTGGCTGTGGCCGATCCAGATGTGTGTTTTCCTGGATCCATGCTTCTGCGTAGCTGACCTTGCGCAAGAAGCCCTCTGCGCTCCTCTTGCCCACGCACCGGCTCGG
>NW_010391641.1:0-2865 GCF_000710305.1 Buceros rhinoceros silvestris | reverse complement strand
AGCCCCCTGCCCCCCTCTTCCCCCCCCACCGGCTCGGGTGTCCGCCACAGGGTGGCATGTGGCCTGGGCCAGCCTCCATGTTTGCTCAGCGGTGGGGTGACATCGGCAAACATCATGAGATCGCTGGACACTCCCTGTGCCCTTGAATGGTCCCCTTCTCCCCTCGAGGCTTGGGGCACTGAAGCACTGGCCTCCGCAGCCAGGCCAAAGCCCTGCAGCTCCGACACCCAACCTGGAGCTACAAGCAGCTTGGCCAAACCTCCTGTGCCACCTCTTGTCCCAGGTTCTGTCCTGTATGTTGCCTCTCTGGCAGAGGCAGCCACTCTCCCAGGCCATGGGACAATGGCCTTCCTCTCTACGGCAGCTCCGGGACGGGGCACTGCAGGGTTTCCCCAGCAGCTCTGCCAAAGCCTCCAGGAGACTCTGGGATGCTCTGGATGCGTTTGGTGCTGCTGCTTCACACCAGCTGGATCTTAAACCTCGACAGTTCTCGAGGCACCAGCAGCTCTGGGAACATGTGGTGGTGCAGGGCTGCGTGTCTGGGACACCCAGACCTCCAGGGCCTAAATCTCTCTGGCCAAAACATTGCTTCAAAGGATGGAGCTCAACTTACGACCTTCCCCGATTTCCATCAGCACCTCCCTGAGAAGCCTGGGACACCAGGGCCCTGAAATGGGCCCTGGATGATGCCAGGACTCAAGACAGGGCAGAGACCAAATTCCCATCTGGCTAAAATTTAGGGGGATCTTGGCCAGGAACCTGAACAGTTGCAGGATCACAGCCATGACCTAACCAGAAAAGGTCCAACATTTCTGTGCTGCTGACCACAGCCAAGGGTTGGAGCTGGAACTTCTCATTCCTATCACCCAATCCCAGGTGGCCACAACCCTGACACCACCTTCCCAACACAGCAATACAGACTTAACCCACCACGGCAGCTTAGCTAGCCTGAAATAGAAAATTCAGGCTGATGATGCGGTAGAGGATCAGGAGAAAGAGATAAAGTTCAACCTGGTGATAGCCACATAATAAAAAAATGATAACAGAGCTGGTGGCAAGAGCGCAACAAGCTCCAGATGGTCCAGCAGTGAGAAGTAGACCTGCTGAAATGCCAGATCAACACAAACACGTCGAGTCATTGGAAGGAAATGGTGAAAGGCGCAGAGTCATCTGTGGTAAATCCCTCAAAGTTACCTTTGGAATCAGACAGGAGGCTGGATTAGTATAGAAATGACAGGAAGAAAAAGAATTCACACTGGTGTCGTGAGGGGAACAGGCAATAACAACAGAGGCTCTGGAGGTGGTTATTTGATCGGCTGGTTTGTAGGACAACGGGTTAACCAAAGGCTGGGGTGAGCAACGGGAGGTACCTGCCCGTTTCAGCCACTGACTGTCCAGCGAGTGACTTGTACAGAGCCGCAATCGAAGGCGAGGAGCAGGTCGGTCATCTGCACTTTGGGTGTATTGCCAGACCCTGGGGGAATCATCCTGTTCATTCCACGCTCAGGATCTGCGTTCGTGTGGTAGCTGCCTCACTAGGAGTTTGCACAGGCTGCTCATTCAAACCCTGCTGCAGAGGAAGAGACAGCTCTGCTGTGCCCCCCGCACAGGCTGACACTCCAACAGTGACCGCACAGCCTCACCCCACCAATCCACCAGCATCCCCAGCCACGGAGGCGGCTGTCGAACCACAGCCCTACCGCAAAACAGCTTCGCTCTCCCCTGGACAAGCCCCAGGGGACAGAGATGGGTCACCGGCGGGAGCTGGAGGAGCTGTTCCCACGAGAAAGGCAGGGACAGGGAGGAACACGAAGCAGATAAAGCGGTGTGTTCCAGCTGCCGCGGGAACACAGCAGCCAAACTGGGAACTGAACGGTACAAAGAGACGCTGACTGACAGCGCTTGAGGTACGGCTGAATGGGATCGGCGTGTTGCCGACTGCCTGACTCACCCATCACAGGCGGGCATCCAGCAGCCCAGCAATTAGCCGCCCTCCTCCGTGAAGTCCAGGGGAGAGCTAAAACCAGCGCAGCACAGAGCAAAGTGTCCTCCACCGAGCCTGCCGCAAGTCTCGCTTTAGCAACAGCCCACAAAAAGCGACAGCAATGAACCTCTCAGCTCAGCCCCGTGCAAAGGATGCGGCATCCTGTTCCTCCTGCTTCCTTCAGGCAAGGACCATAAATACCAGCAGCCTCCCCACGGGGATCTGCTCAGCGGGACTGGGCTCCTTCGCACATTCCGGCATCGGATCTATTCCTGATGGTAGGAACAAAGCGAGACATCGCCATCTGCTATATTTAGAGCGAACAGTCAATACTTCACGTGTTTAAATCGTTACCAGCGCTCTCATTTGAAGTATAAATAGCCTCTGTTTGCTTTCTGAAAGAAATTGGTTTAAAAAAGAAAATTGCCATCCCAGTCGCCCTCGGCTTGTAGCTGTTGAGCGGGGGGACCCATTTCAAAGGAAAATTAGATTACGCATTTTCCCTAAGCCAGCCCAGGAAGAAAAACTCACGACTGTCGCTGGTAATATTAGCGGCGCGACACTTTGTGTTGACGGAGGGGTTGAAATACGGTGGTGAAACAAACTCTGAGGCTGTTTAGGGCAGAGGGGCACCGTCCTCCATCCCCCAGCCTCAGCCACACGCCATCTCAAGGCGCCTCTTCCCCCAGGTCAGTCATGCCAGAGCCCCATCTCTGCCCCCTCTCCCAGCCCCACAGCGGTCCCAGCCCTGACGCCAGATTTGCGTCTCAGTTCCTCCAGACTCCTCCAGTTTCCAGCGCAGGCTCTCAGCCATCGCTCCAGCTTGCTCTCCCTCCGGCTGATGTCAGCCCCCCTCCCTCCCTCGGGCAGGAAGCCTGGTC
>NW_010391640.1:0-2085 GCF_000710305.1 Buceros rhinoceros silvestris | reverse complement strand
AGATGGTGGCATGGAGCAATTCAGGAGCCCACGAGCAGCTGCCTGTGGGTACAAAGGCAGGGCTGTGGCCAAAGCCTGCCCGCAGCACTGGGATGCCCAGTGCAGGCAGCACCTCCCTGGGCCGGGATGCCGAGCACACGGCGGGACCCCTCTGTTCCCTGGGCATTCCTCTGGCACACCCGGGATGGGCTCTTTGTCCAGCCTTGGACAGGGTCCAGGATCGCGTGGTGCCTCCCAAGCAATGCGAATATCATTCCCACCGGTCACCCCCTGTGATGGGACACCCGTGTGCCAGCCCGGGGTGGTGGCACAGCATGTCCCCAAGGCTGTCCCACAGGAACCAAGGAGGAGGACCAGGCTCCAGTGGCTGTAGGGCTCAGTGCCAGGCTCCACTGCAGCCCCGCAGCCTCTGCCCGGGCAAAACAACTGCTAATTAAAGGCATGGAGGGAGCAGAGACAGGGGAGCAGATCTTCTCCTGGCTGTCCCCAGCATCTCTGCCACCATGGGGTCCTGCCAGAGACACGGGACCCATGTGGGAACAACCGACCTGGGGGACGAGTTAACCGGGAGCTGCTCTGGGGCTGTTTGTCCCCGGGAGCTGGATTAACCCACGAGGGGCTTTGGCCCATTTAAAATAAGGAGGGGAAAAAAAAAAACAGACACTGAAGCTGAAGCAAATCAAACTCCAAAAATACATTTTTTTCCCCTGATCCAGCGATTCTAAAAATGGAAAGCGGAGGGCTTGTGCCACCGGCCCACGTGATGGTGTGCAAAGGGCCACCACTCTGCCGGAGCCAGGTCCGGAATGGCACGGGGGACTCCGGGCACCTTCTGGGCACCGCAGCCAGGGCCAGTAGTGCAAGCAAGGTGGCCCTGGCACTCTGTCCCCGAGCTGGTGGGCACTCGTCTTGCCCCCTCAGCACCATCTCCCCCACAGCAAGCAATGCCCATGGCACCCATCAATGGTGCTCCAGAGAGCACAGGGGGCTCAGCTCGGGGAGACGCTGCCCGGCACCCGCTCAGGAGCACTTTCCTGTCTCCTCTTGCTGCTGACGCAGGTGCTCTGTGCCCTCTGAGGACCACCCAGGCCAAGGGGAACCGGCGCAGACACTGAGCTCTGGGGTTGGGGAGGAGCTGAGGGCCCCCCCAAGGCTGATCATGGCCCGGGGACACGCGCAGCCACCCGCTGAACACACAGTTCATGCTGAGTACGGCTGGGGACTCTGCAAAGCTGGGCTTGGTGTGAGGGGGCTGCGAGTGCCCCAGCTCAAAACCCAGCCTAAAGGGGACAGTCAGGTCCCCTTCCCCAAAACCGCAGGGAGGGGAACTTGGAGATGGGACCGATGGCAGAGAAGCCCCAGGGAACAGGAGAAGGGCTGGATCCAGAGCACAGAGAAGGGACAGGTGGAGCGACACTCCACGTGCCTGCTCCAGGAATGAAGGGGTCAGGGGGTGTCACAGCCCCGGCACTGCCCTGCCCTCACTGGGGAAGATGATGTCCTCTCCCAGGCGCTCCCTAGCTGCAAGGCAGAAGGCTGGAGCCAGTTCTTTCTCCCTCTGAATTATTAATCGAGTCCCTTTCCTCAGGCACAGCAGCTCTGCCATCAACTCCTCCGGCAGCCCACAGCCCAGCCGGGCACGGCGGTGCCAGCAGTACTCCCATCCTGCCAGGGCAGGGAGCCCCGAGCAGGTCACTATTGTCCCGGCCACAGCACTCGCTCTGAGGAGCCAAACACGACCTGGCTGAGCAGCCCAGGGCAGAGCCCTTCTGCTTTGTGCACCATCAGCAATAAAGATTATACGGGTCACCATTGTCCCGGCCACAGCACTCGCTCTGAGGAGCCAAACACGACCTGGCTGAGCAGCCCAGGGCAGAGCCCTTCTGCTTTGTGCACCATCAGCAATAAAGATTATACAATCAGGATTTAGCAGGCAATTACACGGGCAGCGGAGCACAAAGCAGAAGAGATGGCAGAAATCTCCCAGCCTGCAAAGATTTGTGCCTCTTGCCTTGGCTGGGGAGCGGGGAGGGGGGGTCTCCAGTGCCTGGGCACGTGCTGCTCGGGCAGGGATGTGCTGTGGGT
>NW_010391639.1:955-1265 GCF_000710305.1 Buceros rhinoceros silvestris | reverse complement strand
GAATTATGAAAGTCAGGATTAAAGGGCAGGGGGGGAGCGAAACACCCCAGACACTTTTTTGGCAGGCGATGAAAGGAAGGTTTAGCAGCAGCTGCTTAGCTGGGAGCTGGTGGAGGGACAACTGCTGGTCTGGCTCCGTGGTGGGCTCCCGGGACGGCAGCCACGCCGCATCCCCAGCACAGCCACTTCTCTCCCTGCTGCAAAGCAGGAGGGACCCGCGTGCCTCCTGGGTGTCCTTTCTGCCTCTCTGGGCAGAGGGCGGGGAGGAGAAGCGTCTCCAGCCGGGAAACCTGAGGGGAAAACACAGCGC
>NW_010391639.1:468-836 GCF_000710305.1 Buceros rhinoceros silvestris | reverse complement strand
GGAGAAGCGGCTCCAGCCGGGAAACCTGAGGGGAAAACACAGGTCTGGAGCATCGCCTGCCCTGGGCCAGGGAGCTGCTGCTGCCGGGGAGGGAGAAAATAGGCTTCAGCTGCTTTTCAGTTGCCTTCCAGACAGATTTAGATCTGTGGCTGGCCACAGATGGGGCTGTGCAGCCAGGCCGCCTGCGAGATACAATCTGAGACCTCGCGGCAAAGCCGGAGACTCAAGTTGCTAATAGAGACCCAGCAAATTAACCGAACTTAATTCGGAGGGTCGCCGCACAATGCTCCCACCTGCTCCGCTGGGCTCCTGCCATCTGCCGCCCCTCCACCTGATGCAAAAGAGGCTTTTTTCCCCTTTCTCCTGAC
>NW_010391639.1:0-223 GCF_000710305.1 Buceros rhinoceros silvestris | reverse complement strand
TTTCCTTGCTCCACCCCACACAGCCGAGGGGTGGCTGAAACCACTCTTTATATTCATTCCACTGTGGAAAGCGGTTTCTTACCCAGATCTCGTTTTCCAAACGGCTAATTAAAGTGATTTGGCATCGCTCAGTGCTGTGCCTTGGGAAGCGGCTGCTGCTGGTTACGAGCTGAAGGGAAACACCGAGGCCAGCGAGCCTTTAAAGCACACATGCTGCCAAATG
>NW_010391638.1:15302-22970 GCF_000710305.1 Buceros rhinoceros silvestris | reverse complement strand
TTGCCTCCCGGTTGGTTCGTTTTCAGCACGGCCCGGCCCTGGGCCTGAAAGGAGGCTGTGCGGCGCAGACCCCCGGGGACAGGGCTGTCCCCAGGCACGGGGTCAGCGGGAAGGGATGTCAGTCCGCTCTCCCCAGAGCGTGCTGAAGCCCAGCCGGAGGGTCCAGCCCTTTGGCTCTGGGGTGATCTGGGGATGCAGCCCTTCTCCCAGGGGCTGGGGAGCTGCGTCCCGTTGTGCCCCTGTGCGACATCATGGCCTCGCTGGTAGCCCAAATCTTGCCTCCCTCTGCTATCACCTTGGGAGCTGGGGCCATGGAAGTGCGAGCAGGGGCTCTGATTACAGACACCAGAGCCCCGCAAAGGTCAGTGGCCAGCTGATCCTGAGTCAGGGCTTCTGGCTGTGTGGGGATTAACACGGCTCTTTTCCTTCTTCCTGCAGAGCGTGGTGAAGCTGATGCGGGGTCTGCTCCAGTGCATGATGAGACAGGTAGGGGCTGGGGAGTGCTCTGAAACTCAAGTCGTCTCCTCAAAGCCCCGCTCTGCCACAAAGACCGTTGGTCCCAGCTGGGCTCTCCCCAGGCTTCCCTGGTGAGCGGAGGGAAGGTCCGCTTCCAGCAAGCCTTGAAATAAGCTCTAACTTGGCATCCGTCCCTGGTGTGATCGAAGTCCCGGTGCTGTGAGCTGGTGCCCATGGAGCCATTGCCAACTGCTCGCTGGCACTGGGACTTTGCAGCTCTTCTCCTTGAGGGCATTTGGGGTGACCCTTTTCTCTCCGCCGTGGCTGTGGGCCCTCCACGGTGCAGCCTTGCACAAGGGTGGCCCGTGAGCCTGCACTCACCACCTTGGTGCATGGAGGGGCTGAGCCCAGGGGCTGCAGGGCTTCTGCCCTGCCAGGCACGGCTCCACGTGCTGGGCTGGTGGCACAGGCAGCACTTGGCTCTGGGGCTGCCAGCGCTCTCTGGAGACAGGGTCTGATGCATCTCCTCACCCTTCTCAAGGTGGACAAGGTGGAGGCGTTCAAGTACAGCCAGAGTACGAGGGACTGCCTGCATGCCAAGTACAACACCCGCACCTGTGCCACCGTGGTGGGGGACAGCGAGTGGGGTCACCTACAGATGGATGCCACCTCCCTCTATCTGCTCATGCTGGCACAAATGACAGCCTCAGGTGATGCTGTTGGGGGATGCCATTGCAGCTTTGAGCACGTCTCCAGGGCTCTCAGTGTTCTCAGTTCGGGTGCAGCTTCCTGGGTGCCAAGCTGCCGTAATGGCCTCCCTGACCTCACTATTTTCTAACGCTCACAGCTCCTGGGGTGGATTTGGGCCCTTTGATGTCCACCTCTCTAAAAGCTCCTGTGTGCCTGAAGCCCCAGAGCTGCTGCAGGGGGTGGGATCTGCAGGACGTGGCTCCCATGGGGCAGGGGTGCAGTGAGGAGGAGGGGTCCAGCCTGGGTTACTGTGGCCCCTTCTTAGGGATGCCTCTGGGCTTGGAGCAACTAATGTGAATTCCCCCCCCTGGTTTAGGCCTCCACATAATTCACAGCCTGGATGAAGTCAACTTTATCCAGAATCTCGTGTTCTACATTGAAGCAGCCTACAAAACTGCGGTGGGTAACCTGTGCTAGGGAATGGAAGTGTGGGCTGGAGTCTGGGGACAGCCGTGGGTCCCTTCTCAGTGCTGGTGGGCTTGGTACCATGGCACTTGCTGGGAGCACCTCCGATGGGTGGGATTCAAAGGCTTTTTAAGTGTGCTGCAAACTGCTGCCTGCTCCAACGTGCCGCTGACTCTTCACAGGACTTCGGGATATGGGAGCGCGGGGACAAGACGAACCAGGGCATCACTGATGCCATGGCTCTTGCCGGGAGCCCCTCCGATGGGTGGGATTCAAAGGCTTTTTAAGTGTGCTGCAAACTGCTGCCTGCTCCAACGTGCCGCTGACTCTTCACAGGACTTCGGGATATGGGAGCGCGGGGACAAGACGAACCAGGGCATCACTGAGTTGAATGCCAGCTCCATCGGCATGGCCAAGGTGAGCTGGAGAGAGGTGCTGGATGGGTGCCGAGGAGCACTGGTGGTCCTGTGCTGCTTTTTTTACAGGGGTGGCTGGGTGTGTTGAAAAATAGTCTTCCTCCCCAGGAACACCTTTCTCCTTTCATGCTGGGATAGAACTGTGCAGTTCTTGCCTGAGTTCTGCCTGAACTGGGAGTGAGAAATCATTGGGTTGCGTGGCAGGAGTGTCCAGAGCTGCACTGATGTCTGTGGCTTTGGAGATGTCACAATCTGACCAGGGGTGCTCTGCAGCCACAGCAGGGTTTAAATTTCTTTGAATTAGAGCAGTGCCTTACGCAGAGGGTCTGGCATGGGGTGAGACCTCTTACAGATGAGGAGTGTGGTGGGAGACTTGCTGTTTTGGGTCTTGCCCTGGCTGCAGGCTGCCCTGGAGGCACTGGATGAGCTGGATCTCTTTGGAGCAAAGGGAGGCCCGCAGTCGGTGATTCGGGTGCTGTCGGATGAGGTCCAGCACTGCCAGGTGAGACCCGCAAGGACTTTTCACCACTGCAGGGTGAACAGTGATCCGCTGGGGTTGCGGTGTGAACGATGCCCAGCCTGGCAGCCTAACCACCCCTCCTTTCTCTTTGCTCAGTCCATCCTCCACTCAATGCTGCCCAGGGCCTCCACGTCCAAGGAGGTGGACGCCAGTGTGCTCTCCGTCATCTCCTACCCGGCGTTTGCTGTAGAGGACAGTGAGCTGGTGGAGATCACCAAGCAGGAGATCATCACGAAGCTGCAGGTGAGCAGCTCTGCCCTTGTCTCACCCTTCCCAGGAGACAGCTGCAGTCCAAGCTGTTGTAGCCCTTTTCTCCCCCAAGACGTGCTCAGGAAGGGGGTGTTGGGGCATGTGCTCTCCCAGTCTCCGTGACCTGTGGCAGGGGTGTGCAAAGCAGCAGCCCTGTGTGCTGTGCTCTAGGCTGTGATCATGGTGCCTGAAGACTAGGTGAGCAAGTGAGGGGGTATTTGGCTGGAGGAGACCCCGTCGTGGCCTCTCCGTTGAAAATACAAGGTATCTCATGCTGTGACTCCTGCTCAACACTTCTTTTCATCCCTTACAGGGGCGCTACGGCTGCTGCCGCTTCCTCCGAGATGG
The DNA here is from genome assembly GCF_000710305.1 of Buceros rhinoceros silvestris. NCBI lineage: Eukaryota > Metazoa > Chordata > Aves > Bucerotiformes > Bucerotidae > Buceros > Buceros rhinoceros. The sequence continues at coordinate 19,826 of NW_010391638.1, read as the reverse complement.
GTACAGGACCCCCAAAGAGGTAAGTGTCCCCAGCCCTGCCCCCTGCCAGAACTTGAGCGCCAAGCAGCAGCCGCTCTGGGTGGGTTTGCAGCCCCCGCCAGGTGCAGCACAAAGGCTGTGGTGGAGAGCATTGGGAAGGTGAGACCTCCGAGTAGCCCCAGGCAGTGTCATGGGTCTGGACAAGGCTTCGCAAAAGCCAGAGCCCGTTGCAGAGGTGGTATGTCCCACTCACACCCATAATGGATGGGCAGGGGCTGGCTCTGCCTGCGTCTTGGACCTGGTGGTGTTGTGTATCCCTTAGGCTGGGGGAAGATGGGGCCACTGTCCCATGTGGGATCTTTGCCAGGATGGGCTCCTTCCCCAGCTCTCCCAGGGCTGCCCAAGGCTCAGGTGAGGGCTGGAGGCCTGTGGAGGTGACCATGCAGCCTGATGGCCTCGGCTCTGTGGTAGTACTCTGGGTCCCAGAGCTGCTCCTGCCTCTCCCAGGAAGCAGGCAGCTTGTGCACTGCCACACATGGCTCTCAACGGAGTGAGTGGAGGTTCTGCTGCTGCTTTGGGGTGGGAAACCAAGGAAAATTTATAAGCAACAGTTGCATTTGATAACCAAGGAACCAGGAAATGGTACCTGAAGGCTCTTAAGTCATTACCAGTGGTTGGGTCCATAAATTGGTGAGGCTTCTTTGGGCACGAGTGCCTTGATACTAATTCTTGGCTGTGCCCCTTCAGTCCTGACCATAACAGGCAGCGTGTGTGGCTGTGTCTCTCCAGAGCCAGAGAAGCACAGCAGCATCTCCAGTCTGACTTTCCCAGCGCTCACGAGCTTTGCCGGTGTGCAGAGCCGTGGATTGCTTCTGGGGAGCTGCGAGGCCTGGGAAGGGCAGCGTTGCCTGCAGAGGCACTGCACTGGCTGGAGTCAAATGGGAGTTTGGGAGCTTGTGACCAGTGTGCAGGCACTGTGGACAATACCCGCTCCTCTGCCCCTGCTGTCCTCGCTGCCTGACAGTCTGCCAAGGCCAGCGCTCCCCCTGCTCTGTAGCAAGCAGAGTTAAAGCAATTAGCGGGAAGGGTTGACACTGGTCCCCCGGGCAGTGCACCACAGACATCTGGGGTGGGAGGACTCAGCAGAGGCGGCTCTTTGTCCTGACCACTTTCCTCATCTCAGCTCACAGTTGCACCGAGTGGCAGGGGGGACCCTCTCTCCGGCCCTGTGAGAGCAGCCCTAGCCCTCACCCTTGGCTGGGCCAGCCTGGTGGTGCTGGGGAAGGCAGGCGCTGAGGGGCTGAGGCAGAGCAGGCAAGGCGAAGGGGACGCAGTGTCCCCACTGTGGCGAGGGGGATGTTGTGCTGCTGTAGAAGGCTCTGGGGTGCTTCCCTGGGGAATGGGACGTTTCCCTTTGCCCAGGAAGGGTCAGCATCAGTGCCGGCAGCTTGCGAGGGGGTGGAAAGGACGTGGCCTGGAGGTGAAACTGCTTTTCAGCTCTGTCTCAGCCATCATCTGCAGAGGACTGGGAGGGCATTCGAGGTTGGGCTCTTGCAGGGGAGCAGTTTGAGGGGATCCCGCCACCCACTGCCTGCCTGCCTGCCTTGCTGTCACCCCCTCCCCGCAGGACCCCAACCGCCTCTACTACGAACCTGCTGAGCTGAAGCTATTTGAGAACATCGAGTGCGAGTGGCCTCTTTTCTGGGCATACTTGATGATTGATGGGATTTTCAGCGGAAACATGGAGCAGGTAAGGGAGGCAAGGCCTGCTGGGCCTGTGGAAAGAAGGCTCTGGCAAGGGAGGTGTGTGTGGGAAGGATGCAGGAGCCATGAGTGGGGCAAATGCCCTCTCCTTTCTCAGGTGCAGGAATACCGGGAAGCCCTTGAGGGGGTTCTCGTCAAGGGGAAGAATGGGCTGCGCCTGGTTCCGGAGCTCTACAGCGTCCCACCGGATAAGGTGAGCGGTCTTGAGCTGTGGTGGGAGTGGGAATGTTTCATTACCTGATAATTAGGCTTTTAACTGCTTTTTAATGAAAATTGTGAGTAAAGCAGCACGTGTGGTGCATGGAAATTCCATGTAAAAGAAGTGTTGTTTGGAGCTCTTATAAAACCGAGTTGGATATATAAAGTGCTTTTTTTTTTTCCCCCAGAGAATCTCTTGCCTCCATCCACAAGGGTGCTTTGCTAACAGCCTGGAGCTCAGGATTCGTGGACCTGGGCTGAGGGGGTTGTGCTGAGCTCCCGTTCAGTGGTGTTTGAGTGGGCCTGGGCTGAGAGCAGCAGCCTTCTGGGGTTTAGGTGGTACAGGAGAGAAATGCTCCTTGTCAGCCTGGGAGCATTGCCCTGGTGCTCCTGGGGCACGTCCGTTGCTTCTGTGGGATGGCCCATGCTGGGAACCCAAACCCCGTCTGAGCAGCGGGTCTGTTGCCTGACCTGGGTGCCTGCGGTAATTGTGAGAAGGGAAGAATGTAGCCAGCGTGTTTTGGACCCTCTGTAGCAAATGCTTTCTCAGGCTCTTGATTTAAAACTGCTGAACTTCAAAATGCAGTGATGATGCTTCCTTCAGCATCCTGTGGATTCCGCCCTGACCTCCTGGCTTGTCTTCCAGGTGGATGAGGAGTACAGGAACCCCCACACTGTGGACAGGGTACCCATGGGCAAGCTGCCGCTCATGTGGGGGCAGTCCCTCTACATCCTGGGCTGCCTGATGGCCGAGGTACAGTCACCCCTGGTGCTGGGGGAGGGCTGTGGGGCCAGGCTCTGAGCTCTGAAAGAGCAAATGCTGCTATCCTGAGCCATCTACCATGGAGAATTTGTCACCTCCGTCCCCCCAGACCTCTTAAAGGTGGATTGTCTGTGGGCATCACCTGTTCTACCCTGCCCATGAAGTGCTCATCAACTCATACCTCTTTTTCCTCAGGGGTTTCTAGCTCCCGGTGAAATAGACCCACTCAACCGCCGGTTTGCGACTGTCCCCAAGCCTGATGTGGTGGTCCAAGGTGAGGGAAAGGGACTGATCCCAAACTCCTGTGCCTGGCAGACCTGGGGACTTTGCCCACGTGGAATTCATGGTGGGTGGCTCTGGGGTTACTCTGCTTGCTGGGTGGCTGCTGATGCAGCCTGACCCAGGCAAGGTGGGGTCTTATACAGGGTGCGAGTCCTTCCTCTCCACCCTGTGTTTGTCCCAGGTAAATGTTACCTGCTATAGTCTCCTCTGCAGAGAGATTGAGAACCTTCAGCTGCTCAGCAGGGAGGGCTTGGCTGTAGAGTTTGGAAGAGCCTCTGCAGTGGGAACTGGTTTCCAAAGGGATGCCAGACAGCTGCTCCTACATGACATAGGACCTTGTATGTGTCCCCAGAGTGCAGTCCTGTCACACCCTTGAGCCCCAGTTATCCTCCCTTTGCAGTGTGCATCCTGGCAGAGACAGAGGGCATCAAGGCTGTCCTGAGGAAGGAGGACATCGATGTGGAGACTGTGGCAGAGGTCTACCCCATCAGAGTGCAGCCTGCTCGCATCCTCAGCCACATCTATGCCCGTCTGGGTGAGCTGGGCTCCCTGCTCCCACAGCAAAGAGGGTGCAGAAGAGTCTGTCCCATCTCCTGGCACTCCTGCTTGTAGATGCTGATGTCCTGCCCTGCTGCTCTCTGGCTGGCTGATGAGGGCTCCGCCTCCTATTCCTGGGCCTGGTAAAGCTGCTCCTGCCCAAGGGTAGCTGGGGTGGCAGACAGTGCTGTTCAGGGATTCTGAAAGGGATAAAGCTTTAGCATTGCAGGTGCACAGTCGCCCCAGGGACAGGCGGAGGCACTGATCCATACCAGGAGGTTTCTGGTGTGGGCAGGATCCAGCCTTTGTTCCTGTACCCAGATCTTAATGAGGGGGGACAAGCCAGACACGAGAGCAGGGTCCCCTGGCAGTCCCTGTCTCAGAGAGCCTGTGTCTCAGGTGGGATGGCTGTTGTTGGAGGGTCGGCAGGGCTGAGTGCGAGGGCAGGGTGTGCTTGGAGCTCTACATGATCTTTCCCTGATGCTGCAACCCCTTAGGCATGAGGCTTGTTGCGCGGGAGCTGGAGTCCCAGCCCGGGCTGAAGGAGAAACCTGATCCACCACAGGCTGCCTGCACTGGTTAATTTAAGCCACCGAAAGGCCAAGTGTGACATGGGCAAAGAGGGCAGGGGAGGAGCGTGGCAGCTGCCAGCGCTAACATGACCAAGGGGTGATGCTGCTGCTGCACCATCCTGAGCTGTGGGAGTAATCCAGGAGCAATGGGAACGCTCATGGAGTGTTCATGAGGAACCAGCGCTGTGATGAGGGGAACCCCCAGCCCTGCCCCAGCTTCTGACACCCTCAAAGACCTGGAGGCGCAGCATGTTGCGAAGGTCAGGACAGGCTGTGTGCCCCTGTTCCAGCAAGAGTCCCTGAGCAGGGCCTGGGTGTCTTTAGTACCCTGGGCAGGGCCTGGGGACAGAGCATCACTGTCCCTTATAGCAGTGGCACCTCAAAACAGGGTCCTGAAATACCCCAGCCACAAACCAGCTTTTTCCTGCT
>NW_010391638.1:11096-15206 GCF_000710305.1 Buceros rhinoceros silvestris | reverse complement strand
ACTGGTAGCACAGAGGCCTGTCTCCGTTTGCTGCTGCATTCCCTTTTGCGAGGAGGCTTGCACTAAAAACCCTCCTCCTGCTGCCCCCCTAGGCCGCAACAAGCAGATGTGCCTGACAGGACGGCCCTACCGGCACATGGGCGTCCTTGGGACCTCCAAGCTCTACGACATCAGGAAGAACATCTTTACCTTTACCCCACAGGTGGGTGGCATTGCATGGGCTCATTCCCAGCTTTGTGTGATCTGGAACTGGGCAGGAGGTTTCTCCACTGGCTGAGTGCTCGAGTTGTTCTCAGGGGTGGATGAACAGCCTGGGAACAGCCCCAGCTCTGGTGTGAGGCAGCAGAGTTGGTAGTCCTGACTTTGTGCGTGCTGGGAGGAGATGGTTTCAGATGATCTGTGCTCTCGCTGAAAAAGACACCAGGAGGAGGCTGATGGCAGGACAGGGATTCCTCTGTGTCCAGCATGATGTGGGGACAAGTAGGGTTGCAAGCCTGGTGCTGTGGGAAGCGTGTATTTGCTTGGGATAGGCACAGCACAGACCAGCTGTGAGAGGCCTGGGTGGTGCTGCTGCTGAGCTGTGGTGTAACCTCCTTGTAGCTGTTAGAGGCCAGCCACTGCCCTGGGGGTTGAGGGTTCCTTGCTAGGCTGTATTGGCACCTACAGTAATGAGGGATGAGCTGTCAGTGCAAAGGAGCATCCCCCCTGGGTGCACTGTGTGTCTGGCCTAGCCAAGTGCCTGTGGGAAGAGGTGGGTGGCACTAAAGGGCCCTGGTGGCTGTGGGAAGGGCCACTCACATCTCCTGCTGTCCTCGCAGTTCATAGACCAGCAGCAGTTCTACCTGGCTCTTGACAACAACATGATTGTGGAGATGCTGAGGACGGACCTCTCATACCTCTGCAGCCGCTGGAGGATGACTGGGCGGCCAACCATCACCTTCCCCATCTCCCACACCATGCTCGGTATAGATCCGCCAGCCTCACAGGGCCTTTGGCTGGAGCAGCCCTGGAAGCAGCCTCTGGGAGGAAGGGGGGCAGGAAGATGCTGGGACCACGTGGTGGGGCTGACACAGCCAGGAGCATCCTGTAAAGATCTTCCTGCTCAAAGGAGCCACGTTCAGTTGGCAGCCAACCTGGCAGCTAGTGGGGCTGCCTGCCGAGCGCTAGTGCCCGCAGCTCAAGGGGTGTTGGCTGGCACGGAGGTATTCAGTCTCGGGGCAGCTAGGCCTGTTGGGAGGCCTTCTGGGAGCAAGACCAAGAAAATAATTCCCCTGTAAAAGTGTTCTTGGGACTGTTTCTGCATCTTGATACTTCACTGAGACTAACCACCTGCTAAAGGCTTTCCTAGACAACAGGGAGGGGAAAACAGCAAGTGAGGAGCAAAGAACTGTGCAGTGGCACAGAACAAAACTTCCAGGCTTCTCTGGAACAGCTCACAGCTTCCCCATGAGCCTGGTACAGAGAAGGGGCTGTTCTGCTTTCAGGCTTTTTTGGCTCTCCTTGTGCACTTGAAGTTAGTGTCTTGAGTGTGCCCTTTGCTGTGTTGTCTTCTGGCCCGGATGACAGCATCCCCTGTCCTGCCTAATGTGAAAGCCAGGGACAGAGCAAGGGGCTGTCTGGGTGCTGCTGACTGCTACTGCTGGCTTCAGCCTAGTGCAGTCCCAGGAGCCTGGAGTGCTTCTTGGCCTGTCTTTGCTGGAATCCAGCCTGGACAGTCCTGAGTTTCCCTTTTTGGGTGGTGCTTTACGTGCCACAGCCTGGCTGTGAATCCCAAAGCAAGGGTCTGGCCGTGGTGCTTTGTGTGTCTGAATGCCCACCTGGCCCTGTGTTACCTTCTGGGAGCCTGTTTCAGCTGTCTGAGCATGGCCATGACTGCCCGTTTCTGTGTTCCCTGCAGATGAAACCGGCAGCAGTGTGCACCCCAAGGTGCTGGCCATGCTGCGCAAGCTGCAGGACGGGTATTTCGGTGGTGCACGGTAAGTGCAGCTTCCTGGGGTGCAGGAGGGGAGAGGGCTGAGAGGGCTGGTGGTCTCGGAGACCCTGGTTGTGAGGGTACCCCCTGGGCCCAAGCATCGGCTGCTGAGGAACAAGCTGTGGAGAATGCATCGGATGTGCTAAGCTGTGAGTGCACCCCGGGGCTACAGTTCCGGCAGAAGAGGTGCAAGAGAGGACACATGTCTTCATGCCGTTAAGCCCATGGCTGCAGGATCCCTCTGATGGCTTTCCGGCAGGCCTTCCACGCCCAGCTGTGGCTGGAGATGTTGCAGGCAGCTAAAGCAGGTGCCTGGGGCATGTGTACTCTCCTGGGCCAGCGTGTCCCTCTCTGCTGAAGGGCCTGCCCTGGATCCAGGAGGCCAAGCCAAGGGTCTTGCCTCCACCTTCCTCTCTGTCTGACCTCCCCTCCTCTCGCCCAGGATCCAGACGGGTAAGTTGTCGGAGTTCCTGACAACGTCATGCCGAACGCACCTCAGCTTTATGGACCCTGGGCCGGAGGGTAAGGTCTTTGCCAAGAGTTACGAGCTCAGCATTGACAGCTTTGAGGAGCTAGACACCGAGGAGTGGCTGCATGGCTTGCAGGTAGCAGAGGATGGTAAGGGGGAACAGGCCAGTCACTGCTGTGGCGTGGCAAATGCCTAACCCATAAACCCGTAACACCCAACCTCCCTGCCAGCATCTGCCACCGTGTTATTCATACACTTGAGTTTTCACCACGTTACAGTTCTCACCTGACCCTCCATCAACTAACCTCCTCTGGGTGACACTCATGGGTGATGCCAGTGGGGTGGGACTGGGTACAGTGATACAGCTGTCGCAGCTCCCTCACCAGAGGAGTTTCCCAGCCAGACAGGGCTGAGGCTGGTGGGCGTGAAGAGCACGGAGAATGCTCTGGAATGAGCTGTTTCAAACTTCGTGGACTGTTAGGTGGCGAAGAGGCAAAAGTTCAGCAACCTGCCTCTGCTCAGGAGATTTGGCTAAGGATCTGTGGTGCCCAAGTGATGGTGTGAACATGATGGTACAGTGCCCGAGGCAGTGGGGAAGAGCTGCTGTGTCCCCAAACAATCTCTTGAATATTGTTTTCCCACAGCCTTTGAGCCTCCCTGGGCAGAGCTGCTCCAGTGGGTGCCCGTTTGAGGCCTTGCTGCTGCGGGTAGGGTGCCTGAGTGGGCCTTAACTGATGACACCATGATGGACTCGCCTTGTCCTGAGACCATGGTGGAGTGCACGTTTTGCGGCTCCTATTGCACTAAGTGGTGTCGGTCATCTTCCCAGCCTTCCCATCGGTCTGCTCTGCCTCTGCTGCTCCTGTGTCCCGTGTTTGCACTGCTGTGACTCTGAATACTTACTTCTCTTGCTCTCCTTTTGCTTTGCCTGTGGTCTCCGTGCAGACTGCACCCAGGCTTCTCCAAGGTGTCTGCTTGCCCCCAGCCCCGGTGGAAGACAGGACCTGCCTGGCCTCTCTGCAGCAGTTAGAAGATGACAGTCAGATTCCTACGGTCAGATGCTGCAGCCAGGCAGGGTGATGTTCGTATCATAGGGACTCCTCGAGCTGAGCCTTCAGGCGTTGGCATGAGGCATCCCTGCCAGGTGTGGAAAGGAGGTGCTGTTGGCCTCATGTACCGTCTGCAGCTCACCTCCTGGGGCAGATGCCATGGAGCTTGTCTGCCAGCTGGAGAGCGGTGAGGCTTTGCCCTGGCCCACTGGCTGGAAGTGCATCCCCATCTCTGCGTTGCATTGCATTGCCTTTGAATGGGGCATGTGCTCCCCCGGGCATCCCCCTCAGTGCTGGGCAGTGCTGTCACCTTCCAGCGGAGCAGAGATGTGGCCTCTGTGCACTCTCCTCCATGCCGCAGTTAGTGGGTGGTGGCTCTGGTGCTCCCCATGTGGCACTGAGAGCAATGGGAGCCCCTGGAAGCTGGGTAAAGAGCAAGGCAGGAGCCCTAACTCCTCTAACTTCTAGTCAGAGATCACTGTTGTAAAACGCACCCTGCCTTACTCCTGTGCTGGGGTCCTGCTTGGATGAGGCTCTTGCTGTGCTAGGGTGCTCCTAAGTGGTCTCTGCTCGCTCAGGTTGCCCCTGGCTGTACCTTCCCTTGTTCCCTGAAGGGAAAG
>NW_010391638.1:10692-10947 GCF_000710305.1 Buceros rhinoceros silvestris | reverse complement strand
TTCACTGCAGGGTTTGAGCAGACTCTGCTGTCCTTGTGCAGGCTTGGACCAGCTATGCTGCAGCCCCATCACTTCCTTCATCTGGGTGGGACTTGGAGCCCCAGTTTGAGCTCAGCTGGCTGCCAGTGTCCCAGGCAGTGGAGTAGTGCAGGAACAGGGTGCCGTGCCTGCTGTGCTTTGCTGGCCCAGCTGCTAGCACTGTCTGTCTGGCTGCCAGCACTAGGCCCACAGTCGCTTTGTGCAGCCCGCAAAGCT
>NW_010391638.1:3571-10639 GCF_000710305.1 Buceros rhinoceros silvestris | reverse complement strand
GTCTGTCGGGCTGCCAGCACTAGCCCCACAGTCGCTTTGTGCAGCCAGCAAAGCTTTGCCCTTGCCAGGGCACAGCCAGGGAGCTCACCGGGCTCTGGGGGTGCCCCGGTGCAAAGCAGCTGAACCCCGCTCTGCCTCCCCTCCCAGCAGACACATACGACGAGGTTGCTCAGTACTTGGACCATCTGCTGCAGCGCACAGTTCCCCAGTCGAACCTCCCTCCCACTGCCCAGCGGGGAGGGCTGAGCCGCTTCCGGGCTGCTGTCCACACCACCCGTGACCTCATGTCCCTGGCATCCAAGGCCAAGGACCTTCATGTCCAGAGTGAGTGACCCCGGCACCTTCGCTCAAGTGTGGGGTTGAGGCTGAGGTGCTTTGGGAGTTTTCCCAGCTCTGCAGTGCTGGGGGCCCTATGGACTGCAGAGCAAGCCAGAGCCAGCCTGGGCTAAGGCGTGTTGAGTCCATCATGTTAGTCCCAGCTATGGAGCATCTTGCAGTTGGTGCCTGTGCAGCCCTCATGGAAACTGCTGAACAATAAGGGATGGCAGTTCCCTGTGTTGTTCCTCTAACCAGATGGGCGGAGGCTGCTTCTCCGTCGGCTGACTTCTCTGCAGGGGCTGCTGGGCGAGCGGAGTGTCACATGTGAGGTGGATTGGGGCACAGCAGTGGTGGTTGGGGTTGAGAAGTGTCTGCACCAACCTTGGCTTCCTTTTAGACGTGGGGATGTATGTCCCCAGCAAGATCTTCCAGGCATCCCAGCAATCAGTCAAGCTGCTGAGTTCACCCCACCAGCATGACGTGGATGGCAAGGTGAGCCCTGTCCTTCCCAGACTGGCTGAGCAGTGCCATCCTGTCAGCTGGAGCTGTAGGGTCCTACAAGGCTGCAAGGGGAGGGCTTGCTGTTTGGTGAGGTGGAATATCCATGGGTGAACGGCCTTGGTTCCATAACTGGACTGCGCTTGGTGTGGGGTGCTGGCAGTGCTAACCAGGAGCGTGGGTCTCCCTTCCACCAGAGCCACACGCCCTATGCAGAGATGAACCTGCCCCGTGATGAGGATGGCAACGTGGACTGCAAGGCATTGGTGGACCAGCTGCGCATCTGCCCCACGCTGCAGGAGCAAGCGGACATCCTGTACATGCTCCACACCCTCAGGTACGAGATGCTCCGAGTCCTCCTGGCTCACCAAGAAGAGAGACAGTGCAGCCATGCCTGCGTCCCAGCCCGCAAAGCCTGAGAGCAGCTAGGGAGCTGCCAAGGGCCAATCCCTGGCTGTAACCTGGCATCTCCTTTACTGCAGGGGGCCCGAGTGGCACACGGGGCTTGATGGTGAGCCTGGCCCCACCATCAAGGAGCTCCTCACTGAGCTATATGTGCGGGTAGGGGAGACACGCCAGTGGGCCCTGATCCGTTACATCTCTGGCATCCTCAAGAAGAAGGTAGAAGCTCTGGATGAGGTAACAGCTGCCTTCTAGTGGGCTGGGGTCCATGGGGGAGGAGGCAGCAGAATGGACAGGCAAACCATAGCTGCATCAACTCTGTCTCCCTCTGCCCTGAGTTGGTGATGCCTGGTGTGACCCTTTCTGTCCCCAGGCCTGCACCGACCTCCTGTCTCACCAGAAGCACCTGACGGTGGGGCTGCCTCCGGAGCCACGTGAGAAGACGATCACCACGTGAGTGTGGCACCTCTCCCTCCCCATGCATGCTGGGCTGGGGCTGGGTCTGTGGGCGGGAGTGGCTCTGGCAGCTGTCCCCAGCCTGTCTCTCCTCCCTGGGCTGTATGGGCCAGGAGGAGTGCCAGGCTCGCTTTGGTGCCTCTCACCTGCTCTGCCATCCGCTCCTTCCCCAGCCCAATCCCCTACGAGGAGCTCGTTCGCCTCATCGATGAAGCCAGTGAGAAGAACCTCAGTGTGTCCATCCTCACCCAGGTGAGGGGCCAGGGCAGCATGGGACCCCCCAGCTGGCTGTCTGCCCGCCCTGGTGAGCAGCAGTGGGGTGATCTGCCTCTTCCCCTCCAGGAGATCATGGTGTACTTGGCCATGTACATTCGCACACAGCCTGCACTCTTCATAGAGATGTTCCGCATCCGCATTGGGCTCATCATCCAAGTGATGGCAACAGAACTGGCGCTCTCCCTGCACTGCTCAGGTACGTGCAGCGGATTTGGCTCCCCAGCCAGGGAGGGTGCTGCAGTGCTGGGGCCCTGCCAGCCAGGAAGGAGGAGTGCTGTTAAAGGTGGGCAGCTCGGGGACAGGACGAGATGCTGTAGGAAAGGACCAGGGCCTGCAGCTGGGACTGTTCTCAGGCAGCTCAGGCGGGCAATTTCACTGTGGTCTCTAGGCATGTGTTGGGCTGCCCTGTAGGCAGCCCCTGGAGGTAGTGCACATCCTTGGAGGATGAGCATCTGTGGCAGCGCTTCCCCTGCTAACAGAATGGGGTGCAGGGCTGAAATGTCCCAGCAGAACTGTGAACTGGGGTATGACATTGCAACTCTGTTCTCTTCAGCTAGAGAAGCCACCGAGAACCTGATGAATCTCAGCCCATCAGACATGAAACGTCTCCTCTACCACATCCTCTCTGGCAAGGAGTTTGGGGTGGAAAGGAGCGGTGAGTCTCTCAGCAGGTTTGTGAGAGCATCTCTGGGCAAAGCTGGCTCCTGCTGTTCCAGGTGTTCCCACCTGTGGGGGATGTCCCTCTCCTCCCACATGTTCAGCACAGTAGTGGTCCAGCGAGAAGCCATGCACCTCAGCAGAGTGGTGCTGAGCCGATTTCTGGTGATCAAGCCCAAGTCCTGTAGCTATTGGGGCTTTGCTTACTTTGGTACTTGGCCTGGTCAGGCCTGAATTGAAGCAGTTTTCTGCTGTGCTCGTGGATCTCTGGTGCTGGTTGGGATAGAAGGTAAGGGTGTGCAGAGATACCAGTGCCAGAGCAGTGACAAGGGACATCCATGCCCTGAGCCATAGTACCCACTCTAGATCTCTCTTCTCTTCCAGTGCGATCAGTTGACTCGTCAGTCACCACCGGTGTCTCTATCTGTGAGGTGGAGGCTGTTGGGGTCACCAAACCTGAGCGTGCTGGCATAGTCAGGCTGAAAAGTGAGATCAAGCAGGTGAGAACAGGTGGTGCAAGCTGTTCCTGGCAGGTTTTGTGGGTGACAAGCAGCTACAGGACAGGCAGAATCAATGGGAGAGCAGGAGGGAGCTGTCTGCTGGGCTTCAGAAAGCTTACAGCTGCTCCCAGGAGCTCCTTTTGGCTCCAGTCCTGCTCTGGGGGGAGGATGGTGGGGGTGGTGGCTCTGTCAGTGCAGTACCTGGGGGAGCACAGGGGTGCTTAAGAAGGCACAGGGCTGGGGAGGACCACGCAGTGTCCCAGTCATGGCTGGTGTCCTGGTGGGCCTCTTCCAGCAGCAGAATCTTCATTTCCTTCTTCTCTTGCAGCAATTGGATAAACGTAGACAGTCTCTGACTGGGAGTAAGGTGAAGCCACCCTGGTCCTCCTGCAGCCTAAGCTTTTACCCCTCGCGCCACACACTAGGGCAGCTTCTGAGCATGCATGAGTTAATGAGCTTTCCTAAACAACCCCCTACGCGAGCTGCTGCAGCAGGGAGCTCGCTTCCCCTCTTGGCAGGCTCAGGGTTGCTCTGTTCGGGATGGGGGAAGGAGGTTGGCTCTCTGGGAAGAGGTCAGCATTGCTTAACATGCTGCGGGGGCCCAAGGGCTGGCGCTGGCCCACAGCCTTCAGAGAGCTCCCCTTTGAGTAGTACATGCTGTGTTTGGACTGGCAGGAAGGAAAGCTTCTCTAAGCCATGGGTGTATTGGCATTACAACCAGCTGGGAGCTGTGCTCTGTAGCTGCTGTGGTCAAGTAGATTCCATTATACCCACAAAAACTTGCTGAGCAAGATGACATGATGTTTCCAGAGCCACAACAGCAGTGGCCCTGCTGGGCAGTTAGCTGGTGATCGCTAGATCCTGCCTGTGGCCTCCCCAGCTATTTCTTCTCTGGAGGAAAAGGCTCCTGCCCAGCTACAAAGGATAAAGACCTCCTCTGGTTCCTGGCTTGTGTCTAGGAGGGGTCCCGAGCTCTAGGAGGGGTCCCACCCCCAAAGGGATGGGGCCTGTGGGGACTGGGCTGATGCAGCAGGTTTATGGCTGACCTGCAGTGTGAAACCTGGCATAGCAGAGGGACCATATGTGTGGCGAGGAGGTTGTCCATGGGCAACCATGCTGCTGGCCCTTCGGTCTTCCTGAGACTAAATCCCTGCCTGTGCCAGGAGTAGCAGCCCTGCCCCTGTCTGCTGGCCAGCAGAAACCCATTGCTACCATGGCACTGGCATGTGGGGGCCCCAGAGCAGCTCTGTGCCCTGATGCAGTCCTTCCCCTCTGATGCTAACGTGAGATTTTCTGCAGCTCGCCTTTCAAAACTACCTCTCAATCTCCAGCTAACCGCGGCCCCTGGGATAACTGCCCCGTGACCTGCGCTTGGTCCGTGCTGCTGCTGCTCCACTTGCCATGGTGGCTGCCCTGCTCTGCCACAGTTTGATTTTTGTCTCTCCCTTTCTTTTTCAGCCCCTTGGTTTGCAGTCCAGTGACAGTGACCTGAAGTCCTCTCTGGTAACCCATGTTTGTTTGCTGCACGCACAGGGACCTGTCCTGTTCGTGCATGCAGAAAGGAGCTGTGCTGTGGGGGTGCTCTAGGGGTGCTGCAGGGAGCTGGGGCCGCAGGGTGGGCTTTGCTGGGGGCAGGGCGTGGCAGTTCTGCCCTGGGAACCAGGCTGGGTGAGCACAAACTCTTGGGCAGCAGTGGGCCATGGTTTTGTGGGGTATTTAACTTTGCAGCAGTATCTGTGGTCCTTGTTTTGTCTGGCCAGTCCGCTGGGCACTCAGAGCTGCTGGGCAAGGGCTCCTTTTCAAGCATGCTGCAAGACCAGGGCAGTAAGGACAGCCGTCAGGGCCAGTGGCAGCGGAGACGGCGGCTGGATGGGGCCCTCAACCGTGTCCCTGTGGGCTTCTACCAGAAGGTCTGGAAGGTCCTGCAGAAGGTGAGCTGGACATCTGGCTGGCTCATTTCCATGCCTGTGAGCCCGTGGTCCCAGGCACCAGCCTTGCCAGGGGGACTTAAGCACCTGGGGATGGTCCCCGATGTTGCGTAGATACATGCTTCATGGACAAGGCCTGCAGCTGGCCTTGGAAAGCTGGGGAAGACCTGGGGTTGCCGTGCAGGCACACAGGACCTGCCTCGTACTGTGCTGACCCTTGCAGAGGGGAACTAGTGTCTGTGCTCTGTACATTAGCCAGGCAGGGGCAGAGATGGAGCCACAGCTGAAGCTGCTCCAGGCACAGCTTGTCCTGGGCATGGGAAGCCAGGGAGCAGGGCCCCGTCCTGAGTGTGCGAGGGCTCCAGCTGATGCCGAGTTGATGGGAGTGACCTGTGCAAAGTGTCAGGAGCTGGGGTGTGTGGGCAGCAGGCACCACTGTAAAGTGGGAGGGAGGGAGGGATGGGCTGGACCTACATGTCTTAGCAGGGGGCGTCTCCAGGCCACAACCACAGTCTCTCCTCCTTCTTTTCCAGTGCCACGGTCTCTCTGTGGAGGGCTTTGTTCTCCCCTCTTCTACAACCAGAGAGGTAGGAGGTTTATGTAAAGGGGAAACAGGGCAGCTGCTGGGTGCTGGGTTGCCCTGAGCGAGTGCCCAGCACTGGGATAGCTCAGGACTTGTGCTGGTGATACGATGCTCTGGGTGCATTTGTTTCTCCTGCCTCACAGATGACCCCAGGGGAAATTAAGTTTGCTGTGCATGTGGAGTCGGTCCTCAACCGCGTGCCCCAGCCAGAGTACAGGCAGCTGTTGGTGGAGGCTATCTTAGTGCTCACCATGCTGGTGGACATGGAGGTGCACACCATTGGCAGCATCATAGCTGTGGAAAAGATCTTGCACATGGCCAATGACCTCTTCTACGAGGAGCAGGTAGGGGCCAGGCCTCACACGGGGGCCACAGCCTACACTCAGGGCTGCTGGCTGCATTCCCCACAAATACACAGGGTTCACCCACCTGGCGGGTCCTGCCTGTTGTCCCTGCTGTGTTCATGGGGCACAGCAAAGATGTAGCGTCCTCCTTCTGCTGGTCACAATCAGCGTGTCACTCTGCAAGGGCCACGGAAGATGGTTGGGATGGAAGCTGATGAGGAGGCTACCCTTATTCCTAATGCTGCCTTTCTCCCTCCTTTTCCAAAATCCAGAAGGCCCTGGGTGCTGACAACCACATGCTGGAGAAGGATCCCACGACAGGCATCTGCAGCCTGCTGTACGACAGCGCGCCGAGCGGGCGGTTCGGCACCATGACTTACCTGTCCAAGTCGGTGGCCATGTACGTGTACGACCTCCTGCCCACTGACGGCTGCTCCATGCAGTAGCTCTTGCAGCAACTCTCGCCGGGTTGCAGATGCCACACAAGGGTTGTTTCCTGTAGCTTTTAAAGATGAGTGTTAGGTTAGTTTGCAGACGGCCTGTGTGGCTGTCGCTCCTCCCGGTCCTGGCTCCCAGGGAGCTCTGCAGGGGGCTGGCCTGGGCCTGTGTGCAGCCTGTGGAGCGAGGGCTGGCAGGGAAAGGCTGAGCTTTGAGGCCTGCTTGCGTTAGAAGTGTCTGCCTATGCAGCTCCTCCCGGGCCATCACCCCAGAGCGGCCTGTGTCTGAGGGAGATGCAACGTGCCCCTCACCAGGCATGTGCTCGGCGCTGCTGCGCTCCCTGGCCAGCTTGTGCTTTCCCTGCCTCCAGCAGATCTGAGGTTTGTAACCTGTTCTGTGTGGCTTTTTATTCCGAATCTGGAGGGTTTGTACTAGTGTAGGCTGGAGCTCTTGTTCTTCCTGCTGCTGATGGAAGGGTTTTGTTAGAGGGGTGGGGATGCTGCCCGAGACTTTCTCCCAGCACACCCAAAATCAAAACAGTCCCACCTCGCCACAGCTGGGCTGCTTGGAACCTGGCAGCCCATCACTTTTCCCTCGGATCCTGTGTGTGGTGCTGGGGAGGCTATGGGAACCACCAAGCTGTAAGGACAGGGCTCCTGGCTGGCTGG
>NW_010391638.1:2926-3473 GCF_000710305.1 Buceros rhinoceros silvestris | reverse complement strand
AAGTCTGTAGGTCAAGGTGTCCTGGGTGGCTGGGGGAGGCTGCTGGCAGCCCCTCCGTGCCACCTGCTCTGTCCCTGGCAGTGTTGCTAGTGGCTAAGTCGCAGGTTCCCGAGTTCATACATGCTCTGGGAAGCAGCTCTGAGCTGGCTGCATGGCTCAGCATTGGCTGTGCCATTCCAGACCTGCTCTTAACACTCAGCTCTGGCCTCTGCCCCAGCTCCCACGGCCTTGCACTGGAGAGGGATGGTGTCTTCAGAGTGGCTCTCAGCTCCGCTCTATCCTACAGGTCAAACCCAACATAGGATAGTGCCCAAACCAAGAGGTTGGGCTGGTGGGGATCAGACACACACCACAAAGTGTGAGGGTCAGTGGGGTCATGGAACCACAGAAGGGTTTGGGTTGAAGGGAGCTTCCCAGCTCCCCCAGTCCAACCCCCTGCAGGGAGCAGGGACACCTGCACCCAGAGCAGGGGGCTCAGAGCCCCAAGGGCCAACCTGACCTGGGATGGGGCCAGGGAAGGGGCTGCTCCCACACGGCCGGCAACAGT
>NW_010391638.1:1116-2594 GCF_000710305.1 Buceros rhinoceros silvestris | reverse complement strand
GAGCTGAGGAGCCCCGAGCTGGCCCCAGCCCTGCAGGGGGGTCTCCCCAGAGCAGAGCGGGGCAGAGGGGCAGGATCCCCTCCCTCGACCTGCTGCCTGCGCTGCTGGGGATGAGCCTAGCCCACGGGGGGCTGCCGGGCTGCCAGCTCACGCGGCTCATGTCCAACCGTTCACCCACCAGCACCCCCAAGTTCATCTCTTCATCCTCCAGCCTGGGCTGATATTAGGGATTCCCCAAACCAGGTGCAAGATCCTGTACTTGGCCTCTCTGAACCTCATGAGGCCCAGCTTGTCCAGGTCCCTCTGGATGGATCCTGTCCCTCAGGCATGTCATCTTTATGTCATCTTGCTGAGGGTGCCCTCGATTCTGCTGTCTGTGTCACTGGTGAAGATACTAAACAGCACTAGTCCCCGTACAGACTCCTGAGGGACACCGCTTGTCACTGATCTCCATCTGGACATCAAGCCATTGACCACTTCCCTCAGGATGCATCAAATCTGTATCTCTCCAGTTTAGAGAGAAGGATGTTGCAGGGGGATGTGTCAAAGGCTTTACAGAAGTCTGGACATACGACGTCCACAGCTCTTCCCATGTCCGCTGAGGTCGTCACTCCGTCCTAGAAGCCCACTGGGTTGGCCAGGCAGGACTTGTCCTAGGTGAAGCCAAGCTGGCTGGAATCACCTCCCCATCCTCCATGGGCCCTAGAGCTTCTCGGAGTATCTGTTCCAGGCACAGCGCTGAGGCTGGCGGGTCGGTAGTTCGAGGGTCCTCCTTTCTGTGTTTTTTAAAAGTGGGTGCAGCGTTTCCCCTTTTTCCAGTCACCAGACACCTCCCCTGACTGCCAGGACTTTACCGATGCCATGGAGAGTGGCCTGGCAACTACATCAGACACTGCCCCCAGGACTCTGGGCTGTATCTCATCAAGTCCCATAGACTTTTGTCTGTGCAGGTTCCTCAGGTGGTCACAAACCTGACCTCACCCAGTCTTGTGGTCCATCCACGCGGGAGGTGTGGGAAGAGAGGTTGCCAGTCAAGACTGAGGCAAAAAAGTTGAGTACCTCAGCCTTCTCGTCTGTTGTAACCAGCTTGCCAGTCATGCTTATCCTGGTCGGGGGACACGCTCTCTTTGACCTTCCTTTTCTGGTTGAAGCCCTTCTCATTATTCTTTGTGTCCCTTGACACGTTCAGCTCCAGCCGTGCCTTGTCCTTCCTGACCCCATCCCTACACAACCAGGCAGCGTGCCCATACTCCCCCCAGGACCCCTGTCTATGCTCCTACTGCCCATGCATTTCCTCCTTGCCCATTAGTTTGACCAGCAGGTGACAATTCAGCCATGCTGGTCTCGTCCCCCTCCATTCTTCCTGGGCTCAACTTCACTCCCAAGTTCTCTACCTCCTGCCCCGAGCGGCACAGGGGGATGGGCAGTGGGGATTGCAGTGAGTCCATTCCATGTTGTCTCCCCCGTGCCTTTGTCCT
>NW_010391638.1:539-847 GCF_000710305.1 Buceros rhinoceros silvestris | reverse complement strand
GAATGCCCTACCTTGGCTCCTCTGCAAGGGTCACAGTCCCAGCCAGCAAACCTGCTCCGACATGGTCTCCTCTCTCCGTGGGTCCACAGGTCCTGCCAGGCAGAGGACCTGCAAAGGTTCCCTTTGTGGCCTCAGTCTCTATTTCTCACCCATACACTCTCAACCTGCTTGTGGCTATTCTTCAGGGGCTGCATTAGTCAGAATCCTCAAAAGGCAAAAGCTTCATCTGCTCTCAGAGCGTGGACTTGTCTCCATTCACTCCTTTCCTTGAAGCTGCTGCCGTCAGCTTGGCAGGGGAAGGATACAGG
>NW_010391638.1:0-311 GCF_000710305.1 Buceros rhinoceros silvestris | reverse complement strand
TGCACGTTTTTTGTGGGAGCTCCCTCTGGGAAGACACATCCATTCTGGTGAGGGCAGAGGATGTGGCTTTCTGTGGGTGCTTTTCTGCCAAGCTCCTTCTGAGGGTGACGATCACCAAGTGATCCCGCTTCTTGAGATGGTCAGGTCACAATTGATGGTCAGTCCACATTGCCCTTCCGCAGTAACCGCCACGCCGCGCTCTGTTCGCCCCTCTGGTGACCAGGGCTCCCCAGCTGCTTTTCATAGGCGCGAGGGTGTCCCGGGTGTTTCCTGATCTCAGCGGTTGTTGGGCCTTAAAGCCGGGCTCGAGA
>NW_010391637.1:26370-26754 GCF_000710305.1 Buceros rhinoceros silvestris | reverse complement strand
GTGAGGGCCTGGCCAGCCAGCATCAGGCGCCTTGTTGGCCCCACGCAGCCCACGCAGGGTCCTGCACGACGGCGGATCCAGTACTGGTCACCTGGGCACAGTCCCTGCCCTGCTGCCACCCTGGGATGAGCTCTCCGCGCCCAGCTCTCCCACCATGCCTCACCCTGCGCGTGTCTGCTGTTGTCAGAGCATTGCCGGAGGCCCCCACCGGGCTGGCTGACATCCAGGCCTGGTCCCAAGGTGCACGTCAGGGTGGGAGATGAGGGGCTCACCGAGCCCGTGTGCCTTCCTCACAGCAGCACTCCACAGCTGGGCAGTTTCTACCTCAGAACAGTTTCTCGCCCCTTGTTTGTTGGCCAGAGCATCCAGAGAGGCTGGGAACCG
>NW_010391637.1:23932-26172 GCF_000710305.1 Buceros rhinoceros silvestris | reverse complement strand
GGTCAGGGCAGGCGCAGCCCCAGCCATGGAACGACGTGTGAGAGACGTGTCGCGGGTGCTCCTCCTCAGTGCCCCGAGAGGCCCCTGCAGATGCAGCTGGGAGTAGGGGGAGGCTGTAGTCCCTCCACCTCCTCGTCCCCTTCGGGGCTGTCTGCCCGCAGGTGACAGAGACCCTTCTGCAGTGCTGGGGCTGTCCTGCGCTCCTCTGCGTGGTCCTGCCCTGAGAGCGGGGGGTAGCACACACCACAGGGGCTCCCCAGCCCTGTATTCGGGCACCATTTGCCATGGCAGCAGCTTCATCTTCCCCTGCAGGCACCAAGGCCGGGTCACTTCACGGGAAGCTTCACCTCCCGGCCCATCACTCGGTGTCCTCGAAAGAGAGGGCCCTGCTCCTCCTCCGCCCCCCCACAACCCACCCGGTCTCCTCCGTTGCTTGTGATCTGAGGAAAACACCAGACCTGGCACGGACCGGATGGAGGAGAAGGGGCTGCGAGCGGACACAAGCCACTGGTTCTCCTTCAGGAGAAGTCCCAGCTTGTACGACTGGCCTTGGGGCTCTGAATCGCATCATGGATCTGGATCCTGCCAGCACCCAGTGCCGACAGCTGAGGTCGCACGGTCCTCAGACACAGGCTCCCTTTAGGGCACTTCAGACAGAGCGGGAAGCTTTGATGGTGAGACAGAGGCTGCTCCTCTCAGGAGGAGCCCCTGGGAGATGCAGGTTCAAACCTTCACAGGCTGGACAGAGTCTTCAGCTGGTGCTGGTGCTTTGAAAGGAAAAGTCCAGCTGAGGAGTGGCTTGACGAGTCCCAAATGCTCTCCTGCACAGCCACCTGGAAGGTCTCAGCTATGGCAGGGTCCATATGTGGTCCACCTCACTCAGAATCCCTGGGCGTTCCCTGCCCCCTCTTCCTGCTCAGCTGCCTGCACCCACACCCAGTTCTCTCCACCATTAAGTGGTTGACAAATGCTGCGGGACGACGGGACCTCTGGCAGCAGCCACACGCAGCAGCTCAGTCAGCGTTCTCCACCTTATCGCTGGAGGTTGTCCTGCAGACAGCCCGTGGGTGCGCCAGAGCCCGAGCCCTGCTCCGCAGAGCCCCAGCTCAGGGCCGTCTCCACTAGCCGGTTCTGCCGAATCCGCTGGCGCTCTGCTGTGCCCACATCAAACCCGCGCTGGGGCAGCGTCAGGACGGGGACCCTCCCATCCCTGCCGCCCTCCGGTGTTGCAGGGCTCCTGACGCAGCCCTGCCTGTTCCTCTGGTCTCATCTTCCCACGGGGCTGGTTTACTGCGAAGCTTGACGTGAGGATTGGCTTAAAAACCTACGTGAGGATTAGGCTGAAAGCTGGTGTCTCTCTGCCCTGGAGTTCCGGGGAGGTGGCACAACCCCTGGGACCTCTGGTTTGAGGGGGAAATGCAGTGTCTCTGGTGGCCAGGAGGAAGAAGACCCCTCACATTTGCAAGGGGGAGACTGCAGGAAGCTTCTCCAGCAGGAGAGGTGGTGGGTGAGCAGGATGGGTGGCCTCGTAGCTACCAGCCCTGTAAAACACCAGGCAGCTGCCAAAGCTGAGCCCTATCTTCCTCCAAACCCGCCTGAGATCCCTCAATAGCCGCCCAACCTCTTCAGGAGCTGGGGTGGCGTGTGGGCAGGAGACTGGAGGGCACAGTGTCCCTCGGCTGCAGTCAGGAGCTGGGAGAATTGCGTTTCCCATTTCTGTTTGCAGACTTCCAGGACACAATTGTGGAGACGGCAAAAGGCTCATGCCAGGCTCTGTGAAAAGGAGACTTCACCCGGCCAGAAATTCAGCGGCATCAAGAGCTGCAAGCAGCACCACAAGGGTGCTGGTGCCACCAGGACACGTCACCCTTCCGCAGCCCTTGGCAAGTCTCTGGCAAGATGCAGGTGCCGCTGCTCTAGAGGAGCCAAGGACGAGCGAGCTGTGCCCTGCGCCAGTCTCCAGGCACTTGCTTTGGGGGCTATTTTAATTTGGCCAAAATCAGCTCATTTCACAGCAAAGCCTGGGGGAGCACTTGGACATCAGGCTGCAGACATCCACCTAGGAAAGGCCTGTGTGAGGTTACGATGCTGGTGGTCTTCCTTCAGCTCCCACTTGTCATTGTCCCTCTCCTGAAGGCCACCTACCACCCTCCTGCCAGCAAGAGTGGAGTGATGTGGCCAGCACAGAGATCTTGAACTGCTGCAGCGACTGAGCAGCCTCACCGGCTTTGCCCAGCGTG
>NW_010391637.1:23344-23675 GCF_000710305.1 Buceros rhinoceros silvestris | reverse complement strand
CCTTGGCGCGGCGGCCCCCCGCCCAGTGTGCCACTAGCGGGAGCCCGGAGCACCAGCACAGGCTGCTCCCAGCTGCTCCGGAGCGGGGACGGAGGAGCAGTCAGGGAATCCTCCCGTCCGAACATGAACACGTCGCAGGCCTGGCAGCCCACCTAACGCCGCCTCCTCCAGCAGAGACCGCGCCTGCGGGGCTGCCTGCGGCGCAGCCCGCCAGCAGTGCACCCCCTGCCCCGCTGCCTGCCTGGGGAGCCGCAGCCCTAAACTTCTCCAATCCCTCCTCCACCCCGAGAGGCTCCAGAAGATCCGGTCTACAGAAGTACTGTCTTTTACC
>NW_010391637.1:22609-23025 GCF_000710305.1 Buceros rhinoceros silvestris | reverse complement strand
TCCGGATTCAGAAATCACAAGACAGAAGAGACAACCATGGAGATTTTATTTACTATTATAACAGAGGAGAGGCTGCTTTACTGATTCGTATTTACAAATCTGTTGGCAAAGAAAATAATATCCAGTGTCATTTATGAGCCTATTTCACAGCCCTGGCAAAAGCGTTCGTTTGCAATAGCAGCAAACGCCTACGGTTTGACTGGCTGCTACAGCAAAGTGCAGGGAGTGGCAGGGGTCACCGGCATGGCAGCGGGCTGCAGGCAAAGCCCAACACAGGCATGGGCATCCGCAGCCCAAGGAGAGGGCAGGACGGGCACCCCGAGCCTGTCAACGATTCAAATTCAGGTACAAGGTGGCAGAGCCGGTAATCCCCTGCCCACCGCTGCACTGCTAGGAAAGGAGCCCGCGCTTCGCTC
>NW_010391637.1:18879-22480 GCF_000710305.1 Buceros rhinoceros silvestris | reverse complement strand
CCACCGCTGCACTGCTGGGAAAGGAGCCCCCGCTTCGCTCTGAAGCTCCCAACAAAGCTCTTCAGAGCTTCAGAAGGCCAAACCGGGCTGAATGGCTTCGAAGCACTGGGATGGGATGGGATGGGATGGGATGGGATGGGATGGGATGGGATGGGATGGGATGGGTGTTGAACAGGTCCTGGCACACATTGGGGACACATTTGACAGAGCTAATCCTGACATGGGGCAAGATTTCCTGGCCCACTGGACCACAAAAGCACGTGGCACAAGGTGAGGAACCCTGATCGTTGTTCACTGGGCACACATGAACTCCTGCTGTGGAGTTCATCCGGGCACATGGGTACCCTGGAAGTCCCGTTCACACACGTCACGAGAGCCAGGCTTGGGGCGCTCTCTGCACACAGCACCTTATGCCTAAACTCCTGGAACGAATTCAGATATCAGCTTGAACCCCGGCCGCCGGCAGCGCCTGGCTCCCCCCACCATCAGGAGGAGGGTGATCCCAGGAGAGACGCAGAAATGCAAATGCAACCTTGGACGCTACGGCCAACTTAGGACTGCACGAGCAGTGTTTTGCATGGAGAAGATGTTGAAGGAAGAGAGGATAACACCGGGATGCCACAGCATCGGAAACTGCTGCTTGCTCCAGAACATGCAGCAGCATCCCACAGCTGCGGGGGATCCCCACGCTGCCCCAGAAATGCTGCCCTCACTGGGCCTCTTCTGCTGGACACAGAAAGCCGCAGGGGTGAGAGCGTGGAGCTGCCCGCCTGACACCACCCCTCCCAGGGGCTCTGCCACCCCTCAGCCGCTCAGCCCTGCCCCTGCCCCTTCCCTTCCCACCCCTCTGCAGATCCTGAGGGAAGCTGCTGGCTCAGCGCTTCTCCAGCACACCCAACGCTGCGGCCTCACCCAGAGGGCAACATCCAAGCACAGGGGCACGTCTGACCATGGGGGCCTGCCCAGATTTCTGTGGAGCACAGCTGAGCCAGGAGGGTGGGCACAAGTGGGGTTCAGCCCCCGGCAGAGCGGTCTGGGAAAGGGGGTGCTGTGGAGGCTGCTCTGAGCGGGGGCTCAGGTGCTGCAGGAAAGCTGGTGTCTGCTCACGCTGCCCGAAGAGGAAAGGAGCTGCGGGGCCGTGGAGATGACCCCTCCCAAGGACACAGCCCTTGCTAGGAGGGTGCAAGGTGTTTATCTGTTTGTTGCCGGGTGCGTGGCCTCCCTCCTGTCCCCAGCCCCCATGGCGGGGTGGGTGCTAGTTTTAGCTCAGCACAGGGCTGGTCCCACATGCTGCCGTGGAGCTCTGCCTAACGGAGAAGGTGAGGTGGACACTGCTGATCCGGCCTGCCAGGGACGTCTGCCTACCCAGCCACCAGCAGCAGAGGCTCAAACACCTCCTCACCCTGGGCTGCCACGAGCTTCTACTGACCAGGGCACTCGAAGGAATGCCTCAGACAATGCCCCACACCTTCACCCCCCTCTACCCACAGCATCGTGGGGTGTCAGAACAACTCTCACGCCTCCCAGGAATCTGCAGAGGTGAACCAGGCTGGCTCCAGAGCAGTGAGATTATCCCCAAGGAGGCAGCATCTCCCCCAGGACCAGCTCATGCCACCACACAGGAGTGATGTCCTCCTGCCTGAAGCGAACTCTGCCTCCAGAAGAGAGATGGAGAGTCTCGCTGTCCCAGGTAGCAGTTTCTCAGGATGTCACAGCCCTTTCAATGAGCAGCGAGTCCTGTGGCTCCAAGGAGGAGGGCTGCCCCCTGACACTCTGGAAGGCCAGGAACCACTGAATCTGGCCTGGCATGTCCAAGGACTTCCTGCTGCTGAAGAGCCCGAGCCTTCCAGGAGTGTCTAGTCCTTGTCCTTGAGGTCATATGCTGGGAGACGCTCCAGGGGGTAACCCTGGGCGTGACAATAGCAAGAACAATGGAAGAAACCTAAGTGGAGGGGAGAAGACTTTGGGCATCCAGCAACTCCCCACAGCAATGTTTTGGACCCCAGGGCCAGTGGCTCAAACCAGCCCTTTGATGAAGCTCGTGTCCAAGTGCACTATCAGCATGCGAAGAAAGGACATTTCTTTGCGTGTGTTCTCAAAGATAACGCGAGGGTCGTCAGACTGGCAGCGCAGGCAGTTGGGAGCCATCACCATGGCCAGGTTATTCACATCCATCTTCGTTCTGCCCACATTTGATGGCTGAGCAAAGATCTGCAGATAATAAGAAGACATTCAGCTGGAGCAGGGGAAAAGGCGAGTGACTCCAAACATGTGGCCTGAGAAGAGGCGCAAGGAGAGCAGAGGTGTGATCTCCCTGAAGGACAATGTCCCCGCAGCCACACTCCCAGAGGAGAAGGCAGACCACTACAGTCTGACACAGCCGACAGCGTGGGAGCCTCAGCAGACAGGGAACATCTTGCAGATGTCACCCTCTGGGACCAGCCCCACCTTCTACAAGACCAGGAACACAGTTCATTGCTCCCATAAGGACAAGGACAGCAGAGCCCCTCCATCAATCCCACCTTCAATACTGGTGAGAGGTCCTAAAGCCCCGCCGATGGCCCGCCACAGCTGTCCCACCAACAGTGCCCACGTGCTCCAGGCTCCCAGCCGACAGCAGGGTGTGGGTGCGGGCGCTGCCTACCTGCAGGAAGTGTATGAGGTAACACAGCACCAGTCTGTTGAGTTCCGGCAAGAGCTGCACCACGGCCACGGCAGCGTCGGGGTTCTCGTAGTTGCTGATACACTCTGTGTAGAACTGCTGGGGGATCACGGGCTCCTCCAGCTCCCGATACCAGAGCTTGAGGAGAGAGGCTGGGCACAAAGCAGGGCACATGAGAACAGCTCCAGTTACCTCCCCGCCACCTTCAGAGGTACACTCGGCAGCGAGACTCTACGCCTCAGGAAACAGAGGGCAGAGAAGGGATTCTGCACTTGTGCTGTTCCACCTTGTTTTGGTTCTGGCTCTGAAACTCTCGGGCAGCCAAACTGGCCAGTTAGAGGGAAACACTGGCTCTTTTCTTTCCCGCAGGCAGCGGCTCTGGGAGCTTTAGGCTCTGCCTAAAGGAGAGGACAATGAGCCCTTGGAGCTAGAGCACTGCTGCTGTGCGACTCCCAGCCGTGCTGCGGAGCCTGCACAGCCTTACTGCGCCAGAGCCAGCGGGAGACAGAGGTTCCCCCGCTGCCCCCAGGGTTTTCTCTACAGGCAGTCCTTGGAGGAGCAGTGGAAAGGCAACAGAACGAAAACCCAGCTGGTGAGAACAGCCTCGTGCGTGTCCCCAGGAGCAGCTCACCCGGGCTGCTCCTGCACCTTCCCCTCACACTGCAGCACCGCCGAGGCTGCAGCACACGCGGCTGCCACGTTCCCGTACCTGGGATGTTGGGGTCACTGAGGCTGCTCGGGATCCTCCACTGGTCCACCTGCAACTTCAGTGCGTTGACTTCATCTATGTCACCAGGGATCCTGCAGACAGAGCGCAGCAAAGGGGCTTTAGAGGGCGAGCAGGGCGAGGGGCCTGGGGTGGCAGCTGGCCAGCAAACCGTGTCCCGAGGCTGCTCCCGGGGCCCCCGGGAGAAGGGAGCAGGCACCAGCGGCAGGGAC
>NW_010391637.1:17847-18742 GCF_000710305.1 Buceros rhinoceros silvestris | reverse complement strand
ACAGCAGGCCGTGCCCGGAGGCGGCTCCGGGGGCCCGGGGAAGAAGGGAGCAGGCACCAGCGGCAGCTACAGCAGCAGCTCCTCAGAGCATGGGCTGCCCGTTTTCAGACACAGCTTTCACGTGGGAGTAGGAGAAACACTTGTCTCCTTCCCACTAGCTCAGACATCAGCTCTCACTCTGTCCTCACTCTGTAGCCAGGCTTCTGCAGCACGTTTGGTCCAGAGATGAGAAGCACCTCTGGCTACGTGTACCATGCAGTTAGAAACCCCCACAAGGCAAAGCTGCGGCTCTTGCGAGCTGCCTTAAGTGCCGTTTAGCTACCTAAAAACTACAGAAATCTTCAGCGAAAGGCCCATCAGAAAACCAACCCCAAACCAGAACACCCGACGTTCACCATACAGATTCTGTGTCTCTCTTGACTCCTCACGTCTTGTGCGTCATCAAGGCGGATGACCTGCTCTGCCAGGCACCCAAGAACTCGTCCCTTCCCCACACTGACCAGCTGCTACTGTTGAAGTCGATGGAAGTTCAAGACCTTGCCTGGGTATGTGCTGTCCTAAGGGGTTCAAGTCCCATCCACGCTGTCCCCTCTGTGCTACTGCACGCACAAGAGCTAATGCTGATTTAACAGGTGATTCCCGAGCCCGGGGAAGGCCGGGTTGTCTCTGATCCGCAGCAGAGTGCTCTTCTCGGGGGAGAGAAAGCACGCGGAGGTCAATCTTGACTTCTCGGCTTTGAGGACTGACACATGTGGGTGGCTCAGAAGTTACAGGGCCCCCCAAAAGCTCACCTGAAAATCCCTTCCGTCTGTTCTCCTCCCAGGGCCAGGACCTGCTGCGATAGCTGCGTCTGCACCCAGGGCAGCTTGTTACCCGGGTACATGTCCTGCTGCCG
>NW_010391637.1:16351-17683 GCF_000710305.1 Buceros rhinoceros silvestris | reverse complement strand
ATGTCTTTCCGGGCATGCGTTATCTCCTCCACTGTCGGCTTACGGAGGCCCTGAGGACAGAGAAGAGCTCAGTGCAGCTGGGACCCAGCCAGCCCCCGAGAAACAGTGACCAGGGGACGGTGGCGGTGAGCGGCCGGGGTGGAGAGGGCAGCCCACACACCCTGATGGCCACCTGGCACCACAGTCCTCGCTCTGCAGTCTCCACCTCCTAAAACCAGGGCAGGTTCAATCCATCAGGCCTCAGAGGAGCAGAGAAGCTGCTGCCTGCTGGTGGGAGACCGCTCGGGGGGGTTTGGGCTGTTTTCAGGGATTCTGTTGCCATATTTTGCTCACTG
The DNA here is from genome assembly GCF_000710305.1 of Buceros rhinoceros silvestris. Taxonomy (NCBI): domain Eukaryota; kingdom Metazoa; phylum Chordata; class Aves; order Bucerotiformes; family Bucerotidae; genus Buceros; species Buceros rhinoceros. The sequence continues at coordinate 17,348 of NW_010391637.1, read as the reverse complement.
GGGAGACTGCTGCAGCTGTAGCTCTACCTGCTGGCACGGTGGGAGGAAGGCTGGGGCCCAGACCGTCCTTGGCTGTGCTGAAGTCAGCAGAGGGCAACACGTACACTGGCTTGGTGCTGGGCAAGCGCCTGGTCACGGGAGAGCTGAAAAAAAGCTCTCTAGAGAAGGGAATGCCAGGTATTCCCGACTTCAGGGCAAGCTTTGCTCTCCGAGCGAAAAGCAGGCACCGGGATCTGCTGCTCCTGAAAGACTCCGACACTGGAGGAGTCTGCTCGGAGTGGTCGTGGCAAGCGCCTGGTCACGGGAGAGCGGAAAAACAGCTCTCTAGAGAAGGGAATGCCATGTATTCCCGACTTCAGGGCAAGCTTTGCTCTCCGAGCGAAAAGCAGGCACCGGGATCTGCTGCTCCTGAAAGACTCCGACACTGGAGGAGTCTGCTCGGAGGGCTGCGCTTGTGTGCGAAGCCTGTCCCACCCCCGCGGGAGTGCCGGCAGCTTTCACTCCTCCCGAGGTATTTCAGCTATGTGCTCGCTCTACATGGAGCCCAGATGGCAGGGAGGCCCCAGAGGGATTTGCAGAAATAAAAGAAGAGCGGATCTGGCTCGGAGACATAGGACAGAGAGGCTGAGGCTGCCCGACAGCTTTTGCAGCCCCGCACAGACCGTAAGGAGGAAAGGGATGTCCGGAGACTCCCCTCCGCACTGTCCATCTCTACTGTGTGATTTTTTTAATGGGGAATGAACAACTCTGCAGTAAACTGGCTGCAAGACCCAGCCCATGCAAGCGCTCACTGGCAAAGGGAGACTCTTCCCTCACCTGAGGAAACCCAGTGATGGGCAACCCCTGCACAGACAGCTCCTCTCACCCTGGAGACTGGAGAACATCAGGTTTGTCCTCCACGTCCCGAGGGCCAGGGAGCACCTGGCCACGCGGTTGCCAGCGCAGCAAGCTCTGCTGTCTGCCGGGAGCATGGCAGCACCTGGGCAGCAGCCTTCTC
>NW_010391637.1:9586-16244 GCF_000710305.1 Buceros rhinoceros silvestris | reverse complement strand
CTGCCAGGGGGAGGGGCCCCTTGAGAAAGCCTCTCCCGCCTGCTCTGCCTCCACTTCCCATCGCTGAACGAGCAGAGACCTCCGGGAGTGCTGGCACTAACCACTCTGGGCCCTGGGAAGCAAAGTGCCGCACAGGCAGCCTGCGGGCCCTGGCACCAGCGCAGCCGCTCACCTTTTTGCCTCCGGTGACGGCCACTTTCTGGAGTTTCCGGTAGCAGTATTTGGCGTAGGTGCTGATGGGCAGGCCTGGTGGGAAGGAGAAATGAGCGGTCAGCCTGCAGCACTATACACCCACCCCGCCGGAGCCCTTCAGAGAGCACCAGCACAGCAGGTCACAGCAGCACGAACAGCCGCTCCCCTCCTCCGGCAGTGCGGCAGGGCCAGGAAACCCCCGAAACCTCTCACCAGCGCCCTGAGGACCCCGGCCCTGCAGCCCCGTGGCTGCAGCATCAGCGCAAGCCAGCGCCTGGGCTTCAAGGGATTCATCTTAGGAGTCAAGGCTCGTAGCTGCACCTCCCAGCCCCGCTCCCACAGATCACCTCTGACACAGGCAGCCAGGCCCTGTCCTGACTCAACGCACGGTGCCCTCGGCACTCAGCGCCCGGGCACTCCTGAGAGCGCGAGACCTTGCTGCCAGCGGCACAGCTGAAGCGGTGTGGCTGACAGACACAGGGCTGGCTGTTTACGTATTGCCAGGTCTCAGCCAAAGAGCCAGCCTCCTGCCAGGGAAGACTTCAAAGTGTTTTAAAGAAATTGTTTATGATGCAAGAACTGCAGTCCTGGGCTAGTGAGAGAGGCAGCAGCAGGGAAAGGCCAGAGAGGCAGCGCCAAGAGTGAGCTCAGGGCACACGGAGAGACGTGGGAAGGTGGCAGGTTTCTCACCTTCCCAACGCCCTGCAGAAAGCTTCCCGGCTCTGCTGGCTGCAGCCTCCTCCAGCCCAGCCCTGTGCCATGAGGCTCGGGCACGCTCTGCCACAGGAGGAGAATCGGACGTGCCGGAGGTCAGGAACCTCCCTGCGAAAGCTGCAGCCCCCCACACGGAGAGCTGCTCCAGTTGCGCTTGGTTCAGCGAACTCTGAGCGAGAGCGGAGACAGGATTCACAGAGCTCATCTCCCCGTGACACCAAGAGAAATGTTTGCACTGACAGCACTGGTCACTGGGAGAGTTCTTCCAAAACCATCGGCCTTTTGTTCTTTGAGTCAAACCCAACTGCTCGCTGAAAGCAGTGAATAGATCTGCCCCACTTGACTCCCTGCCAGGACCAAAGCTTGCAGCGCAGCTCACAATCCTTGTGGCTTTTAAAATCTACACTTTGGTCAGACACTACATGTTTCAGGTCAGCCTTTCACACACCCTGCGGCTCAGGTAAGCTGGGCAGGAGCCTGAAGTTCCTCAAATCCTCTCAGTGCAGAGGGAGGACAAGCTCTTCCCAAGCAGAACAACAATTCACAAAGGCGAGAGATGTTCTTTTCCCTGTTCACCTCTCAGCCAGCAGACAAACCACAGTTTTGTCTCCCCACGATGAAACAAGCACCCCCTGCCTCATCCAACCTGCCTAACAGCTGGAGCGGAGCCTCTCCGCCGCGCCGGAGCAATGCTGGAGGAGGGACCGCAGCAGCCCCCTCTCCCCAGGCAACGGGAAGGAAAGTTAGTTCGAAGAACTTCTCTCTCTTGGGAATGTCTACAGCAAAATGTTCCCTGTATGCAAAAATCCTGCTAATCCCAGGCGTGACTTACACTGGAAATGTCAAAGGATCAAAGGAAGCAAAAGCAATGAGCTGCTTTGTGACGCTTCTCGAGGTTACAGCTCCTGTGGGGAACACACGCCGACAACGCCCCGATGCAGTGTCAGCCGCTTCAGGAAGGAGGAACGGCAAGAGGCCGGGCTGTGCCTCTGCATCACAAGTACAGGGCAGGCAGCACATGCAAAACTAATAATAGGAAATGTTCTTTCACACTGTAATTAGACCGTGAAACCCACAATCACCCCAGGAGTTGGCAAGCGAGGTTTGCAAAGGGACTGGTTGCCTTGAAGAGCCTGCACGGACGACGCGTGGGCAGCAGCCGGATACATTTGCTCGCAGCCTGTTTGTGCTGTCCCAGAAAGCCCCCGATACTGGGAGAAGCCTAAACCTACGCCCCGCACTTTCTGCAGCGGGGCGTCCTGCTCCCAGCAACGACTGAGCTGCAGCCGCTGGCCCAGAGGGGACTATCGGGGCCACACGTGGAGCAAAGAAACAGATCACTAAACTTGCCCCACATGTGTGGGGCCAGACCCAGCAGCTCAGCGCACACGGTCAGTTCTCCCCGGTGGCGGGTCCAGCCCTCCCTCCGCGCCCCAGCTCACGCCCCTGGGCACAAGGACGGGCAGCCTGGCCTGCAGGGGCTGCAAAGGGCTCCCGCTGAAGGCAGCTCCCCTCCTCTGAGCACCCCAGGATCTCTGAAATCCACACTGACCTCGCACTTCCTGTGGTACCACAGCAGCCCCAGGAACTCGCCGGCAGAAGATTATGAACAGCCCACACAGTGAAAAACAGTTTGCAAAGGATGATATTTTCCCACGTGCTGGCCTAGAAACACATGCAAAGCTCTCCTCTTACAGCAAGTGAAATCCAGGCAGGGCGCAGGCAGGACACAGGCAGGAACACACCTTCTGGAACAGACCTGAACGCTCTCCTGCCAAAAAGCGTCTTAAAAAACGCAGCAGCGTGGATTCAGAACCCGGCCACGGGACGTGTAGTTAGCACAGCAGAACCTGCTGTCCGGCTGCTTCTCCCACCCACCACGGCCCCTCGTGACCCCAGCCTGGCGCAGGCAGAGCAGCTCTCAGACTCGCTCTGCTCTTGGGCACAGGGGTAGGTGCCTCCTGAGCAGCTCCACCGGGCTTTGCTCGGTGCCACTCTCCTGGCTTAGGCCTACCCAGGCACCCCCCACCTTACAGCAGTGGTTTAGCCCCTCTTCCTCACTCCACCAGCGCGTCCCTCTGCATCCCAGCAGCGCTGCTCCAGCAGCTTTCCCTGCCTGGGGAATGCCATGCTTCATCTGCCACAGGAGGGTAAGGACCAGCGACAGGATGTCTGGAAAGTGAGTATTCCCGTGCGGAAACCCGCCAGCTAAGGGCAGGTGGGATACCCTGAGGCAGTGCTGCACCTGCACCATTAACCTCCCTGGGTTTGTCCCCTCTTCCTACCCCCGTTTATGCTCTATCCTGCACCACACCCTGTTCTGCCTTTGCCGACTTTAACTCTCATTTCGTGCGTCAGGACAGCGCTCTTCGCCCGCTGCCCAGCAACAAAACCAGGCGGTTTCCAATTCTTCTGCTATGACAAATGATGATCAATTTTCTTCCTCTCGCCTTCCCCAAATGACCTGCAGTTTCTTTCAGCCCACTGACCCTCCCCTCTGCCCTCCTCCAGCTCCAGCTCCCATGGGGCTTTCCCTGCCACACTCCCCAGCGCTGGAGGGACCACAGGCAGGACACGTGGAGCGGGCACAGCACAACCACCGCCAGGCGCTGGACTCTGTTCCTTTTCTACAAGCCCCTGACCCCCCGCCTGGTTGCTGCCGCCTCCCAGCACCGTCTGTATGTTCTGGGACGTTCACACACAGGCTGCAAAACATCTTGAAAGGGCTCCGGAGGAGCTGGCGTGGCAGGAACGTCTCCTCATCCACAATACTTTGGTTTTGTTGACACTGTTTTCTCTGCTGCTCGATCGCTCAGTCACTTACCCTTGTGAGATCCCTCTGCACCCTCAGCTTTTACAATCCTGAATAATTTAGTACCAACACCAAGCTGCCAGCTCATTATTTGCCTTCTGGTATAGAGCCAAAGCCCAGCATACACTCCTCCAGGATCAGCAGACAATCCTCCTCCTGAAAACACACCGTTTATTTCTACCTGTTATTCTTCAGCGCTTCAGCGGGTTATTGATCCATGAAAAGACCTCGCATCACCATCACATTTCACTTACTCACAGAGAATTACATCAGAAGACAGAGACTGGAGTGACCACGGGAAACTCCAAATTGATTTCTCTGGGTGCGTGTCAGATGATAAATGTTTACTCACAAGCCTCTGTGTGTGTCTGTGTGTGTGTGCAATCACAGCTTCAACCCCACTTTTCACTGGAAGACTTACATACGTGTTACATAGCCACGATTCGGCTGTTTGAAGACAGCATATTTCATTTCCCGACGGATTTCTCTGCTAAATTGCTGCTACAACTTCCAGAAGCATCTCAGTATTTCAGAGCTAGTAACGAACTTCTCCTCACACCGGCCCTGCAACCCGGGGAGCTGCGTGCTGCCCACCGCTCGCACACCCGGCAGACCTCGGCGGCCCGAGGAAAAGCCTGACCCTTCCAGCCAGCAGCAGGTAGAGGGAACCTGGCCTGTTCCTGTGGGATCTTCCCTCGCTGCAGGTGCAGCTCTGAGGTCAGGGCACATGAAGACCCTCAGCATTATCGGTCACTTGTGGGACAGCCAGTTCAGGCGACTGGCTGGCCTCCTGGCAGCCCTCGCCCTCGGTGGAGCTGAGGCCGCACAGACACTCTGAAGTGCTCCACTCTAGAAACTTCAAAGTGCTGCCTTCACCACACTGCATGTATTCGTATTGTATTTTAAATTCGTTTTAATTTTTAGGTAAAATCTACCTCTGTCTTCCTCTAAGCAGGACTCCAGCACCGGCACTATAGACAAGCCCGCTCAGCCTGCAGACCTGCTCAGCCCTGTGCAGAGCAATCCCCGGAGAGCTGGTCCCATAACGGTGTCAAAGTCCCCCTGAGCACAAGCAAAACGACTTTCCAAACGCTCAGAAAGGGCTGAACTCTCCTGGGCCTGAACAGGAAAGGAAAAAGACACATGCCTGCCAGAAACGGAACCCCCGCTGCTGTTCCAGGTCTCCGAATCCCGACAGGGAAGCGGCACGTGCTCTCACTGCACTCCTAACCCACCACTCAGGGGCTGCAACCGAGGGGCCTCCTCAGCCACCTCCCAGTTTTGCGGCTGCCCCGGGGGAGCAGTGACAGAGAGAAGTGGCCGCAGCTGCTGGCATCAGGTAGAGCTCAGTTCCAGCTCTCTCAGATCAAAAGCACCGAGGCCACAGGATTTAAACTGATGCCTGATATGAATTCACGGGGTTGGATCAAGTTCCCTGAAAGCAATATAAAAAACACCTGAATGGACTTTGTCTATCAAGACTCTCGCCAGAGAAAGCATTGTCCCGCGGTCAGCAGCTGAAACCCAAGGCTGGAGGAATACGAGAGCTCTTGTTCGTTGAGCAGAGATGCTGCTGGGAGCCCCAGCCTGCAGAGCCCCGGAAGTGCGGACAAGGGGGAGCCAATGCTGGAGGGAAGAAGGCAGCACTTTTTGCCAGACACTCAAGTCCTCCCTGACTCCATGTGGTCCTCCAGGTGGGTGGAGGTTTACAAAACCCAGGCTCTTTCTAACTCGCCAACTCATTTGGCTTTAGCACTGGAAGGTGCTACAGGACACTCCGTGGCACACACGGGCCAGCAGAGTTACAGCCCCAGGTCCGCGCCCCAGCTAAAACCCCTTTTCTCACACAACTGTGAGTGAAAGGGGTCCCCCCCTGCTGCCACGCTGCTACCATCCCATGTGCTGCCCAGCTGCCACCCACACTGCTGACCCACACACTGGTCAAACCTCTCACACTGGCCACCTGCAGTAAAGTTTCCCAAATCTAAGTCCATGCACTTCAACGGTCTGATTTTCAGCACAGCTCGGTATCCCCACCAGTCTGAAGCCAGTGCAGTCCCTCCCTCATGCTTCCTGCACGCTGTGCCTCCCCTTACCTTCATCCTCCGTGTTTTGTTTCCTCTTTTTCCTGGACTTCGAGTTCTTCTTGGTTTTCAGATCCACAAGCTCCTTAATGCGCTGGGCAACTGGAAATTCAAAAGAGGCTTTGGATCAACAATGTGAAATGATGCAACCTGAAAGGCCAGAACTGCCCTTAGACACGGCCACCAGCCTAACTCCAGCACAAGGAGGTCCTGTACTGAGGCCAGCTCTGAACACCCCAGCATGAGGGGCCCAGAACACCTCCCAACTTCTCCAAATGGCCAAATAGTTGAGAAGGGCTCATGGCAGCAAGCTGAGACCTAAATAAACTTACTGCCTGAACACCACAGAAGGAACAACCCACTCAGACAGTTCAGACTCCTCCTCACTGCCTGCACCCTGGTGCTGGCTGGGTGATTCTTCACTCCTGGCCCCTGGAGGGAATGGTTTTGAGGAGAAGTGACAAAGGTTCTGGATCCTCATGAAAACCCAAACCAGTGCCGCACGCCTCGCAGGTCTGTGATGGAACCCCACGCTAAGGCTACAAGCAGGAAACCAGGCAGCCAAAGTCGGCGTTGTTCCAGTGCTGCCCGGGGACCCACCGCTGCACCCGCTGACAGGGCAGGGCTGTTGGGGCAGAACTTCTGCCCCTGCCCTGGAGATCTGGGGGGGGCTTTAACCTGCATCTGAAGCCCAAGCGGAAATAGGTGCTCTGATTTCTTGTCTGAGATTGGACAAGATGCAGCGAGCACTGCTGGAACAGTGACAAATCAGCCAGTAAATACTCTCCAGGGTGGCACCCGGCCTTTTTTTTTTTTTGGGGGGTGGGGGTTGTGGAGGGTGTTCAACGCGCAAAAA
>NW_010391637.1:8029-9574 GCF_000710305.1 Buceros rhinoceros silvestris | reverse complement strand
AGTAAATACTCTCCAGGTGGGCACCCGGCCTTTTTTTTTTTTTTGGGGGGTGGGGATTGTGAAGGATGCTACAGCAGTTAAAACTGGGGCAATAACTGGACATGGACTGTGCTGGTCCCCAGGGCTTCTGGAAGAGATAGATCCTTCTATCACAACAAAAGCCAGCAGCCTTCAGGACCTCAACCACCAGCCAGCCTCCCTTAAAAAACCCTGTATCAACAGTCATCTTTTTTCTTTTTGCCTGCTTTAAGGAACTTTGAAGTAAATCATGTCTTCAGAGACCCCAAAGACACTGTGCCCTTGGCGGGTCCCAGTCAGCTCTCTCCAGTGCCGTGCTGCCATGCCGAGCAGCAAGACCAGCACTGTCCGGGGCTGGCATTTCTTTGGCAGACGCAAGCGAGAACTGCAGGGTCATGAGCTGGTGGCAGCTTCCTCCTGCCGAGGAGGAAAGATGAACTTGCCCAGCACATGGTGCTCTCACTGATGGAAACCACAGCACTCCCTGGTGACTACCTGTGTCTTTAAAAACCAGACAACCCTGAAGAAGTGGCACAACCCACCAGAATGCTGCTGGGCCAGAGCGGGTGTGCGTGGGGCACTTACTGTTCTCGTCACTGTCAAGGTGGCGATAAATGTAACCTTCCAGGTAGGACTGAAATTTGGGTGATGGGGAGAAGAAGGCCAGGCTGATGGCCATCAGTTCCCAGCCCCATGCCAGACTTCGGTAGCATGTGTTATCCGTTGTCTGCCGGATCAGTTGTATGTAGAGCTCATCCCGTAAACCTTGCACGCTCCAGCACTTGGTGACGGTGACCAACGCCACGTGATTCCGGTCCATGCGAGTCTGACGATCCCCCATGTAGCTCTGTACCAGTTTGAACATCTCACAGGCCTCTTTTTTGATGGCGCGGTTGCTAGTGATGAGCATTGGCTTTTTGATAGAGCCGCCGTTCCAGGACAGCATGTTGGAGATGGAGATCCTGCGGCGGAAGATGCCCTGCGTGTGCATGTTCAGGTTTTTGGAAGCCCAGTCTGCCATGCTGCTCTGAGAGATGGGCTTCCGCAGAGTGCTGTAAGGGAAATGATACCCTGCACAGCTGCCAGGCTGGCCGCTGCTCTCCTGCTTGGGGTCCAGCTCTATCGTCCCGGGCTGCAATGGAGAACAAACCAGTTAAAGGCAGCTGAGGTGACTCTGTACCCTGCTATGGAAATTATCAACAGTGAAGCTCCCGGCCCCTGCGAAGTGGTGAACCTGCACACAACGTGATTTGTGCAGGGCGGGTGGCTGACGTCTGTGGGAGCCTGGCTGGCACAGCTCTATCGTCCCGGGCTGCAATGGAGAACAAACCAGTTAAAGGCAGCTGAGGTGACTCTGTACCCTGCTATGGAAATTATCAACAGTGAAGCTCCCGGCCCCTGCGAAGTGGTGAACCTGCACACAACGTGATTTGTGCAGGGCGGGTGGCTGACGTCTGTGGGAGCCTGGCTGGCACAGCCGCACACCGGTGCTGAACCAAGGGCAGCACCGGGACCTGGAGTAAAAGG
>NW_010391637.1:6149-7944 GCF_000710305.1 Buceros rhinoceros silvestris | reverse complement strand
GGGCTGGTCGGGGACATGGAGTAACAGGGCTGGTTGTCCAAGCTGTCCCAGAGCCTCGGGGGACAGCCCGAGCAGGAGCTGGGCTGACTCCCAGAGCAGCACCACGCATGCAACAAGGAGACAAGTTTCTCCTCGCTCGTCACCCCTCGGGGGTGGGGAACACCAGGAGAAGGCAGAGACTGGATAGCACTGTTAGCACTGTTTCCTTTTCACCTCTACCAGCTGTGGCCCCTACAATACCACAGCTGGTTCCTGGCTTTACTGTTTTCCCAAGTTCTAGTGGGAAAAAAAAAAAGACAAAACCAAATCAACATGGCTGGCACCCAGCAGGAGCTGCGGAGCTTGGGCAGCCTGTGCCAGGACAGCCTCTGCACTGAGGCACCGAGAACAGGTTCCTCAATGCCGACCTGACCTTCCTAACAGAAACGCTGGCCAGACAAACAAGCAGGTGAGGAGAAGCTGAGGGGCATGGTGGAGCATGGGCACGACAAAGCGTGGGCACAGCTCTTTTGACGGCCTCGCTGTCACCCAGGCAGGATAAATCATGGTTGAGTTGGTGAGGCAAAGGAGACAATATCCGTGTCACTCCAGTTGCACCCAACGGAGCCGGCTCTCGCTGTACCCATCAGACACGCCACGATCTCCTGCCAAACCGGGCCTGGTCCTCAGGGTCCGTGGGCAGGACACAGGTGGTGGCTGCAGACTCAGTGCTTCTGTGGGTTCGCACAGGACCCGGGGACACCTCTGTGACCAGCTCCCTACCCACAGGCATAAGCCTCCCCAAGCTACATCAGAATCGTTCCCAAGTACTGGGTTGTTTCTTCTTCCTGGAGAACTAGGGACAGCTGCTCCCCACCCGCAGTCTCCAGTGACCAAACTCACTTGCCCCAGGGACAAGGCCACCAGCGTTTAGAGGTAAGCAGCAGAGACAAAGACCTTCCCCCTCCCAGACCTCACGCAGTTTGTACACGCAGCCCTCGCCCACCCTTCTTCCCCAGTGATCGCTACGGATAACAAGCTCATAATTAGAGCTTTGTAGTACTGATCCGAGGAAATGATGTGTAATAATTGCTTGTGAGAGTAAGACACCAATTTTGCCCATCCAGAATACTCTGTTTGGGATGGAAGCGGCAGCCTGGGACACAGAATTCCCACATCCAGCAGCTAAGAGCAGAACAGCCCACACTTCACTCTGCGCTCCCCAAGGAGACCTCCAGAAATTAGGAAAAAGCCAAACAAGATAATCTTAAGGGTTTTGGCCTTTAAAGGAAAACTAAGAAATAGAAATCTTGCAGCAGAAAAAGTGAGATAAAACATGCATTTTCCTTCTTTGCAGATCACCCTTAACTCAAGTGCCACACTCCATCCTGGTGCTGGCCCACGGTTCACGAGCCCCAAGACACGTCAGTTCCCAAACGTTTAGAGCAAGTCAGTGTTTTCGGCTGCTGCGCTCACCACAGAGGCTTGTGCAGTCCAGCCCGTCCCTGCCTGACACCCAACATGCACCTACATGTGGGCGACGGGATCAGCACACACCACACTCCATCTCTCACTGCCAGCCTGGGGCACAATCATTTCTCCTGCTTTTCTACGTCATTTTCGTTTTTTATCTCTTGCGTTACCCCTCTACCTCCTCACCCGCTCTGAATTCACCCAACACACTGACGAGAAGCGCCCGCCTGCAGCTCTTCTCTGCCAGCTCCATCCTCAGTCTCCTTCCAGCCACCTTCCGTGCCCAGGGTTGGTTTTCCTCCTGCCACCCCAACTGCTCCTGCAGCACGTTACTTCTGAGGAT
>NW_010391637.1:0-6037 GCF_000710305.1 Buceros rhinoceros silvestris | reverse complement strand
CAGGCTGTTGGCTCTCTCCTCTGTCTAGAGTTTATCTCAAATCTCGTGCTTACAACTACCTGGCTGTTATCTCTGAGCTGACAGTACACATCCTCCTCTGCTCAGCCTGTCCTAGAACTTCTGCTCGCCCTCCCTGGAGAACGAATTTCCTCATCTCCGATTTTCCTCCCCACAGACAGACCCAACACAGGACATTGCTGGTGACTCAAGCCACACACCACCACTTTCAGCCAAGGCAGTGATTTTGGTGCCGTATTTTCTGCAACCTCCTCTCTTCCTCACTTGGACTCTTACACCTCAGAGTACTTCTGTAAACACAGGATTTATTTATTGACTCATTGCCTTCACCACCACAGCCATCTCCTTACATCTTCCACTGTACTCTCCTTCTCCATCCTACCACAGGTGCATTATTCTTCATTTTCAAGGCCATTCACAGTCTATCGCCAACCCACCATCTCTTGTGCATAATCAAGACATCAAGTCTCAGCTCTTCCCATCAACGCCATGAGGTGTAAGATGGTCCTGAAGACCGGAGAGAGAGAGCGGTCATCCAACAAGTCTAAAGGGAGGCTGTGAAATGAGGTTGATGAACCATCAACTGCAACATGGGGGTCATGTGAACTCAAACTGGCCCCATGCCCCAAAAAATGGAGAAGGTGGGACCATGACATCAGTTTTGAAAAGGGTTTCAGGCAAGGCACAACTAATCAGAAATTACAGTAAAGAGGAGAACGCACACGCATCAATCTGATACAGGACAGAGGTGTCAGCCTGGCTGTTAGAGGGAAGTTACACCTCACAGGTCTACTGGAGCAACAGGAAATGGTCAAGGACCCTTGCCAAGTTTCTTCATGAAAGGTCATGGACTAGCGAACGGGGGAAAAGACAGAGCAAAGGGTTAAAATAAACAGGCACTCTTCGGGCTGGAGGATCGTTATTGGCTGCACCTTGCAGAGAGATGCAAGGACTCAGGCTGTCCAGCAGGAGTGGACTAATGAGAAGAGTGAGCAAAACCTCCACAGGACATAAAATTACCTGTGTAGAACCTAAACCTAAACTACCACCACAAAGTAGGAGGTTCCTTCAAACCCAAACAGGACAAAATATGCAAACTAAACTCCGCAGAAGTGTTGCGTTATAGAGAAAAACTACTCCACTTCTGCAGCCATACTAATGGGCTTCAAAACAGCTATTTCCATGCAGAAGACGCTAGAGTCACTGTCACCAGTTTTCTGAGTATTTCCAGCCACTGCTCAGTAACCATCAGAAGGAAGAACAAAATAGGAAGAACTATTAAAAAGAGAAGAGAGAGAAAGAAACGAGAAAATGCTGCCATGTGGCCATGGAAATCCTGACACCGGCGCCCCATACCCCACCAACTCTGGCCATCCCAGCACAGAGAGGACACGGAGGGCGCGGGCTACTGGAGAAGACACGAGCGCCAGTAAAATGTCCAGGCAGTAGATTTACCCAAACAACACAGCAGAGCTGCCCAAAGTGCTGAGGGCTTGCTGGGCACGAGCCCCGTTACCGTTCCCCCTCCTCTCCAGCCACCAGCCTGAAATGGGGTCTCTACCTGCAAAGCTGCAAAGCTGCAAAGCTTAGTGACTCGTTTGCTGTTCTGTGGGCACAGACGTGTTCCGCCTCCAGCCCATCCACTAAAGCCCTCCGGGGCAGAGCCGGTGCTGGGCTCTGCGCCACGACCGTCCAGCAAAGGCGTGCGATTTAACCCGGAGCAGATCGGGAGGTACCTGGGAGGAGTGGCGTGTCGCATCTGATGAAGCCAAACTTGTCTGGCTGGTCACGTTCTTTTCTAAAGAATCTACTTTCTCAAACGTCCTCTTCTGCCTCACTGTGTCCTGTGGAGCAGCCCCATCGCTGGGAAAGCTGCCCCTGCTCTCCAGGCCCTGTCTATGCAGAGACCTATTGCTAGCCGAGACGTCGTCCCTGGAGCTCCGGCTGATGCACTTTTTCAAGTGGTCGGACTGAAATCTGACTTTGCTGCTCTCTGCTGGGATGCCACTCTCCAGGCTTTCAGCATCAAGGCTGGCTTTGCTTCCCCTGCAAGCTGCTGACCTGCCCACCACAGCACGCATCTCGGCAATCAGCTTATCATTCAAAGCCGTGAGCTCGCTGCTGCTGCCCACGGAGCCAGGTCTTCCCTGACCCGACCCCTGCCTCCTTCCTTTCCTTTTTCTCAAGCTTGGAGAAGGACCAGTCGAATAACCCGAATCCTGATGGCTTATGCCAGTTGGGTACTCTTGAGTCTGCAGGCTGTTCTGCCGACTGTGGTGGGCTTCCATATTCTTGAGGACATTGGCTTCCAAGATCTTCCAGGACTGCTTGAAGCTGTCCTTTGAAGTAAGCTGACCAGGCAGTTTAGCAGAGGCATCAGCTGTTGCAGCAGAAGAGTGGGAGAGTTTGGAAGACTGGTCCACGTTGACCATGTGTTTTATGTACTCTCTGCCAGCCGGGCTGTACTCGGTGGAAGAGGCGTTCCTTGCATGCTTCTTTGCAGCTTGCAGCTGCTGCATCCCTGGATGCTGTAATAATTTGGTTGGTTGTAGCTGCTTTTTTAGGCTGCTGCTTGGTGACCTTGGTGGAGACATCCCACTCACAGTGATGCTTTCAGTGTCCATGTCTACTGGTGGCTCATCATAAATCGGAGACTCTAAAGATGGCTCATCGTATATAGGTGCAGGGGAGGCATACTTGGGCGACATGGGCTGGGGGGTTCCCGTCTGGCTCCTTGGAGGTGTTTGAGCAGCGGGGCCGTTCATCAGCACAAGGCAAAACCCCCCATTCTCTGTCTTTTTGATCTGCATGGACTGCTTTGTTTCTCCTGCAGGCATTTGCTTTGTGGCTCCAGGGCTCTGGGTCGTGGGTTGAGGCTGAGCATACAGAGCTGGTTTTGGAAGAGGTTTTTGGCTGCTGGTCTCTGCAGCACTCTGCAGCTGAAGCGAACTGTTGGAAGAGCTCTGCATCTGCCTTAGACTGTTCACTTTGACCAGCATGGCTGCTTTCGTGCCTGGCAGGGGCTGCCAGTGGGTGGGAGTCTCCCTAAAAGAAGAAAGATACCAACACAAGGAATTATTTAAGCATTGTATGAATTGAAGTGTCCTCTACTTCTATCCAAACACCAGATAGTCGCAAAGCGCCTGGAGATTCCCCAGCCAGTTATATCAGCCCCCCATTGCTTTGTCCTGGAGATCCCCTTTCCCAAAACAGAAACGCATTGTTGTTACGCACGCATAAACTTCTGAGTCACCAGCAGCAGAACAACGAGGCAGAACACGTTCATCCCGCTGTAGCCTCCTGGTACCAGTAGCACTGAGCCAGGGAACAACCTACACTTCCCAAGGCTCATCAGCCAGCCCGGCACGCAGAAGAGCCAGCTGAAGACCAGGAAGCTATTCTGGACCACTCAAACAGCGAGCTGGACAATAACGCAAGTGTCTGCCTTTGGATTATCTATGATGACACTCCTTCCAGACCACGTTATTTTTTGGATCTGATTTTCCAGATGGAGGTTTATTTCGCAGAAAAATCTGTGAGGTCCATGGGAGTTGTATGGGGGCGGACATTCACAGGATGTGTGTTACTGTCCCGCCAAGCCTCCCTGTAGAGCATCCTCCCGGTCCAGCCCAGATGCCCTCAGATCTGACTCCCTTGGCCAAACCTACCAGCCCTGCTCGGCTCTCACAGCTGTGAAATCTTCCTCTGCTGGAAGCATCCTCTGACCCATGGTGGTACTCGAGATCTACCACAACTCAGCATGCCCACTGCAACATCCCAGGCCCGAAGGCGCATTCTGCAGCATAGCGACAACACGCTGCCAGGCTGCGGCTGCAGCCGCTCAGCATTTGTGAGCTCTAAGGGGAAGGGAAAGGCTCTTAAACCAGCCTGAGCCTCCAGGTCTTCAAAGGCACCACTGTTCCCAGAAAGGTCCCTTTGAACCTGGCCCCTCTTTGCACCCTCCCCTCTGCTACCAGCCGGGGCTGGGTAAGAACCGAGAGCTCGCTGCGCGTTCCCTGGCTGCAGCAGGAGATGTTCCCATATTCCCCTCACAGCCTCTTTGCTCTGTTTGAACCTTCCCGTGCTGCCAAGCTGTCCCGCAGGGCTCCTGTGCTGGCAGACAGACCCACCTCCACCGCTGCCTCCCTGGGATGCTCCCCCGCTGCTTGTCCCTTCCCTGCCAAGGCCCCAGATACCAGACATCCCAACCCTCTTGTGCTCTGCTCCTGCTCTCCAGAGACCTTCCCCCTCCTGGGTCCCAGCCCCTCCTTCCGCACAGCCCCCATGGGGGAGCTGGGCCTGTCCTCCCCACCACAGCTCTCTTGCCCTGGCTGGCAGGGTTCACCCGCACACACCCTGCTCTCCCCGCACCCCACCCCAAGAGGACGTCTGCCCTGCAGCATCAGCCCCACATCACTGTGGGTGCCCTATTTCACCTGCCCCCCACCACTTACCTGCCCCACATCCTCTGCCCTGCTCCCACTCACTCCACTCCGCTCCCATCCACTGCTTACCGTGTTATGGGCAAAACGCGCTCTCCGATGGCACCACGTCGCTGTGAATGTCACCTGGGCACCGCGGTGCCAGGAGAGGCATGGGCGAGGCCAGCACTGCCCTGCCGCATTTTTTTTGTCTCCAACGGGCGCCCCCCCCCCCCAGCCACACCGTGCTGCACCCCTGCCTTTGCTGGGCCCGGATCCGTCCCACGACAGACATACGGCTCTGCCTCATGCACGTAGCCAGGTGACTGCAGCAGGTTTTAGAAAGGACCACCATCCTCTGCTTTCTGCCCTGGGGTCCCCGTTGCTCCGGGGACCTTCTCCAGCATCTCCTGCTACAGCACGAAGGGTTTAATTCTAAACCGTCCCACGACAGACATACGGCTCTGCCTCATGCACGTAGCCAGGTGACTGCAGCAGGTTTTAGAAAGGACCACCATCCTCTGCTTTCTGCCCTGGGGTCCCCGTTGCTCCGGGGACCTTCTCCAGCATCTCCTGCTACAGCACGAAGGGTTTAATTCTAAAGTCGGGGAGTGCCCCCTGGGCTCGGGGGGCCCGGGAGAGGCATGGGCGAGGCCAGCCCTGCCCTGCCGCAGGCGCGGTGGCTGGCTCCCGGCCAGGGTCCAAAGGGCCCCCCCCCCCCCCAGCCACACCGTGCTGCACCCCTGCCTTTGCTGGGCCCGGATCCGTCCCACGACAGACATACGGCTCTGCCTCATGCACGTAGCCAGGTGACTGCAGCAGGTTTTAGAAAGGACCACCATCCTCTGCTTTCTGCCCTGGGGTCCCCGTTGCTCCGGGGACCTTCTCCAGCATCTCCTGCTACAGCACGAAGGGTTTAATTCTAAAGAAGCTCCTGACACTACCTTCAAGATGGAGATGCCACGTGAGGAAGCCCAAGTCCTGTCCCAACAGCGGCTGCTTGGGAAACACCAAGGAATTAGGTACTGGCCTCCCTCCAGCTGCCCAAGCTGCCCCCAAGCACAGCCGCCTCTCTCCCACTCCTGTTCTGCCATCAGTGGATTCTCCCCAGAGGTGCGATGCCTGGAGCAGGGGGTGACCGCCAAAGGCACCAAGCAAGGAGCCAGGATGTGGGGGTTTGAGAGGACCCGCAGCCCTGCAACCAGCAGGCATCCCTTCCTGGGGCCGCAGGGACCACTCCTCACACCAGTGTGTTCCTCCTGCACGTGGCCAAGCAAGTGCAGGTGCTGCTGAAGACCCAGTTGTTCCTCAAAGAGCTCCCGGACTAACAGGAAGAACCAGAGCAGGCACACTTGGTAGCCTTTTAAAAGAGCACTTCTGACAGCCCTCCAGCCACCCCTCCTCTTGGCTGTGCCAGCAGCTCATTTTGTGGCAGGGAAGTGAGACAGGCACAGAGCCCTGTCAAGGACAAGCGCAACAGGAGCTGTTCGCAGGTTCCTGACTCAGCGGGCAGGCCAGGAGCGATGGCCTGGGAGCGAGTTTAACTCAGCGCTGTGGCCAGAGGGGCATTACCAGGCTGTTGGGTCCTGGGGTAGAAG
>NW_010391636.1:37004-37441 GCF_000710305.1 Buceros rhinoceros silvestris | reverse complement strand
ATAAACTGCTGCTTGCAATTGTCTTGTGCCTTTAAAGCCTCCCTTGGAGTTGAGTTGCAACCAGCGCACGGTTTGTAGCATTGCAAGTGTTTTACCATCCCCAAACTCCAGTTATTTGTAGAAACAAAAACCCAGAATGAAATAAAACAAAGCGAGGTGGCTTCCAGCAGGCAGCCGCTGGCGGGCTGAGCGGGTCTCACCGGGTCCCTGCCGCTCTGCCCATGAAGGAGGCAGGCGAGTACGTACGGGCAGCAAACCCACATCTGGAGTGGGAGAGGCTCTGCGGTAGCGGGGAGAACATTTTACATGCTACAGAGGGCCAGGCTATCCTGTGCGAGTCCTCCTGGTGTGCGGGAACTGTTAGGAATTATATCTTGGCTGAGGCTGGTCTGCCCGGGAAGCGCGGCGCGGGGTGGCCGGGCGGTGGGCACTCGCGT
>NW_010391636.1:35303-36887 GCF_000710305.1 Buceros rhinoceros silvestris | reverse complement strand
AGCGGCGAGGGTTTGCTGGAGTTGGGGATATTGTTTTACTTGAGCTTCAACAAAAATTTTTCTGATAGACAGGCTTTTCTTTCCTCAGATGTCTCCCAGGAGGGGAAAAAACCAAGATTTCTCTTCCCAGTCATGAATACTCCCAGCGGTTCCCCCCCCAAATCTCTTTCACACCAACTAAGCAGTTCAAAGCCGCGTTTAAGCATCTTAGGAAATCGTGCAACTTTGTGAAGCCGCCTGTTTTGGGAGGAAACACTAATGACAGGCTGCAAGTCAATGTGTTCTTATTGCCTACAACGACCAATATTATTTATGATTGCTGGTTTAAACATATTTTCATGTGTCTTATTTTTTCCCCTCCCTAATGTTGGTGTTTTGAAGCAGCTGTTAACACCTGCGTGTTTTTAGTTGTTTCGAGCATAAATCCCCCACCCCAATAATGGCTCAATGTACTTTCTCCTCTGTGGCTGCAAATACAAGCAGATTAACTTCTGTCCTCGGAAAATCAGCGGTATTGTGGGCACCTGCAAGCACCGCTGCGAGCAGGGGATGAGCGCTAGATGCAACCCCGCAAGCTGGGATTTGCCTTGTCGCTAATTTTTCACTCATTGCCGACAGAGAAAGACGCTTGCTGGGAGCCCCCGGGGCCACGGGGATGATGCTGCGGGTCTCCAAGTCGTGTGTCTGCACAGGGCTGTTTGTTTTCAGGGTCACTGACCCTGAACTGAGGGATTTTATTTAAAAACAACACAAAAAAGCAGTTCAGCCTACAGATGAGAGGAAGGCGGTGGCAGCTTGGCGCTCGCGGTGCGTCCCATCACTCGCTGGGCTGCTCAGCAGAGCAGTGTCTTGCTTGTCCCTTCGGCCCTCTGGAGCCTGAGTGCCAGAGCTGAGCCCGTTGCTTGTTTGTATTGATTACTTTTATTTTTTTCCTTTAATGTGGTGGGCTAGTAAAGTGGCCCTTCTCAGGCTGCAATCTTCTAGGAATCGTGCGACGGTGCTAAAACCGCATAATCACGTTGCTGGAAAGTCTTTGTTGCCACTAGCTGCCCTGAGAGGAGTGACAGCGTTTGAGCTCACGTGGCTGGTGAATCCTGCCCCGGCCCTGGGGGATTCGGGGCTTTCGCTGGCTCCTGCTGCTCTCTCGGGGGGTTTTTACCTTTCCGCAGGTGAGGCTGGCTGCCCACGCAGGACTGGATGGGAGGGCTCTTGTTTGAGCTGTGCTGGTGGAGATCGCAGCTTGCCGGCTTGGCAAGGTGTTTATGCAGCATGCTCTTCTGGCTGATAAACTTTGCTGTTAATGGGGTGTAAGGAGTCAGTGCCGGGGCTGCTCCTGCCCCCGCAGCTCCCTCGCTTGCCCCGGGAAGGGCAGCTCATGCCCCCGGGATGCTGCTCTGCATCCCTGCCCAGGTGACTATGGTAGCCGAGGCCGGATGCGGGGTTAGAGGCAGGGCGATGGTTGGTGTGCTGAATCCAGCACGGGTACAAAGATGTGTCATGGTGTTTTCTGGGCTTTTCTACCTTGTTCCCATTGAGAGCATCCTCTGCCTGGGCCAGGGCGGTTTCTCCCTTGCTGTCTGGAGC
>NW_010391636.1:34677-35213 GCF_000710305.1 Buceros rhinoceros silvestris | reverse complement strand
TCCTGCTTCTCCTCTGCCTTCGGGCTAGAAAGAGGTCATGAAGTTTGTCCTGATCCAGAAATATTCCAGAGCCTGAAATCTTGGCTTTTTTAACCCTAAAACTGTGTCAGTTCTGCCAAGCTGCCTCCACTCCATCATGGCCTTGAGCAAAAATCTCTCTGGGCGCTGCGAGGACCCAGCAGGGAAGAGCCTGAATTCCCTCCCGCGTGTTCCCCGTGGCTCTGGGATAAATGGCTCTGCCCCGGCTGAGGATCGCCTGGGTCAAAAGGACATGGGAGGGCCGTGTTTAATGGTCACTGTGCTGAACGCCCCGGGCTTGAGGCTGGGAAGGGCTGCAGCGACAGGCAGGGTCCTGGTGTGCATGCTAGCGAGGCAGTGAGAGGGGAAGTCGGCATCTCCGGGTGGAGAGAAGAGGAGGCAAGCTGGTTACTTGACTTTCACTATGAAATAAAAGCACCGTGAAGGCTGGGAGGATGAAAGGCTGTAGCAAGATCTGTGCCAGGCTGCCTCTGTGATCAGTGACGAGAAATGAGGCT
>NW_010391636.1:33653-34532 GCF_000710305.1 Buceros rhinoceros silvestris | reverse complement strand
AAGAGCGGGAACAGAGAAAGCGAGGAGGAGGATGCTGCTCGGCGCTAAGAGCTCTGAATAGGAAAATAACAGTGTAGCTGAAGGGGCCTGTGATCTCTATTGTAGTACCGAAATCTGCCTCTTCCCCCACGCAGTGTCTGCCTGCAGAGCGCTGCTGCCGGGAGAGCAGCCCACCAGTATCGGGGGGTGTGTGTGCGTGTGTGTCCAAGAACCTGCTCAAAGGTGCCTTTCTGGGGAGATGACCCCAAATTGGTTGAAATCCCATCTTTTCCTTCTGGTTTGGAGGGTGAAGGGCAGTTCCGTGAATGCCCTTCATGGGGACGGGAGATTTGGGTGGCACTGGGAGGAGTGCTTCCAGCTCACCTGGCTGCTCTGGTCCTTAGGATTTAGGTTTTGAAAATGGCTTTAGGAAAGAAACACATCTCGATCCGGTCGTGGCAACCAGCCCTGCCTTGGGTTTGCAATAAAACCCAGAGGGCTCTTCCAGCGGCCACCTCTCACAGCTCCGCTCCCTTCCCATTAGCGAGACGTGGCTGATCAAAGGCTGCATCCTGGGCAGCTGCCGAGTGCCCCCAGCTTTTGTTGGAAGTCGGCAGAGCTGCAGATGGCCGGCAGCCTCCAGGAGTGGGCTCGGAGCCCTGGGGGCCTCAGGCCAAGGCATAGCTGAGGTCTGCGCTGGGCTGGCTCAGGGGACAGCTGGAGCTGCTGTGCTGGAGCTCAGTGCGTCGTGGAAGGCAGCGCTGGCTCTGCGAGGGGACCGGTCAGCCCTCTCCTGCTGTGCTCGCCCCCAGCACCACGGGTTTGTGCACTGTCCTGGACGGATGTGGCTCTGCTGGAGGGGCATGTCTGTGTGTCCCACTGTGCTGGAGCAAGGAGCCT
>NW_010391636.1:32557-33459 GCF_000710305.1 Buceros rhinoceros silvestris | reverse complement strand
GCCTCCCAAAGGTCCTTCCACGGGTGGTGCTGGCAGCGGGCAAGCGGAGCCATTGTCACCTCAGTGGGTGCTCAGGGTCCTCATGCTCTCCTTGGCTATGCCAGCTTGTGGGGAGAGCCCGAACGCTGCTGGTGCTGCTGTTGGAAGGGTTCAACTGTAGCACAGGGCTAAAAATGTAGGGGTTTTTTGTTATCAGAAGGGTATATTTTGAGGGGAAAGCACACGTAGTGTCCTTTAAACTTTGGTACATTTGTTCCAACCTCACTTTTGAGTTTAACAAAGCAAAAAGCTTTGATTTGAGAGGTTGGACCTGAAATGGATCTGTTTTGATTTAAAAAACCCACAAAAGAGTCAGAATCCCTTTGCTTCACCTGCGTCTGATCTGTCCCAAGGCACATGAACTTATTTCTGTCCCATGACCTGGTTCACAGGCCAGTGCCTACTGCCCCTCCCCAGGCAGATGGAAACACTGAGTCTCTGCTGGATCTGTGCCCCTTCCCTGGCTCCTGGGGGGAAATGAGAAGACCAGCTTGACCAGCTGATGCCAGGCTGGGGGGCTCCAGCAGCCCCTTGGCCCCCCCAGCCAAGTTAGAGCATCCTGTGGCTCTCCAGGGCTGGTCCTCACCCATTGCTGGGATCACATCCGGCTCCCATGTGAGGATCCTGGAGAGAATCGAGACACACCGCTGTTTTGTGAGGGCTGCATGAGGGCACGGTGGTTATTTTCTTCCTTCCAGAGGACAAATAACTGCAAATCCTTTTTCCTGCTGTTCCCAAACCCTTTGAGAGAGCTTGGCAGGAGTGGCGGGGGGGATTCACCTCCCGGACCGGGTGCAATGGTCAGCATCCCTCTCATTGCTGCCTCGCCAGCAGAGCCAGGGGCCGCTCGCTCCTAATCTAGG
>NW_010391636.1:31809-32506 GCF_000710305.1 Buceros rhinoceros silvestris | reverse complement strand
GGTCAGCACCCCTCTCATTGCTGCCTCGCCAGCAGAGCCAGGAGCCGCTCGATCCTAATCTAGGTGATGCACCGCATCTCACCGGGGATCTTTCGGCCCATCCATTGCCTGGCCGTGCCAGTGGCCGGGCGCTTCCTTCGCTCCCTGCGTGCGTGTGTTTTTTAAGGAGATTCTTCTGTGAATTCCCTCTTCCAGGCTGTTGAGTCACATCTGGAAGTTTGTGTAGGAGTTTATCCAAGTGCTGGAGTACAGCGCAGCTTTTTCTCATTTAAAAATCATAGGCTGGCATTTTGAAGCGGGGGGGGGGAGGGAAGGGGAGAAGGGAAGCTGTCTGCCAAAAAGGAGACTGGAGCAGAGGAATCATAATGACTTCCAGAAGTTGTCTTTCTTTCCTCCTTTCTTGCTTTCCCTCCCTCTCTCCCGGCGCGCAGACAAAAGGCTCGGCCTCATGCAGTTCATGGTTATGTCATCCTGGCGCGGGGAGCCCCAGCCGGGAGGGGTGGCCCCGTCCTGCCCGGGGACCCTGCTCTGCTTGGGGACAGCTTTGCTTTGGCTCTTTGTAGGAAATCCGGAACAAGGGCTCCCACGCAGGGCATTGGGGGCTGTCTCCAGAGACCTGCCTTTCATTTGGGGCCAGCAGCCGGGGCAGGGTGGCTGGGAGGCGATCGCCGCCTCTTCCCCCAACCCTCGTGCCCCA
>NW_010391636.1:27893-31638 GCF_000710305.1 Buceros rhinoceros silvestris | reverse complement strand
CAGCAATGCTCCTGGCCGGTCCGTGCGTTCTCGCTTCTCTCGGCTCGATCAGCTTTTATGCTCTCTCCCCCGTTCAGTAGCTATGGGTGTTGGAGCCAGTCTGGAAATGCCCAGGGTTTTATGATGCATAGAAAATTTTCTGCTTTCTTCTGCCCCCACACCCCCTGCAGATGTTTTGGCGTCATGCTGAAAAATGCTTTTTTCCCATTTTCTGCTTTAAACTCTGTTTCACTTTTTTTCCGTGCAGAAAAGACCAAGGTTTTGGATTGCCCCAAGTTCCCTGCCCAGGTCTCTCTTGGCTCACCTTTTCTTCTTCTACTCTTTTGCTAGAAGGGAGCAAAACCTTTGGTCAAAATGAACCTCTCCAATGGCTTTTTCATTTGGATCATGAAATCCTTTCCCTTCGGAAGAGGAGCCCCGGGGAGCCTTTGCCCTCGGCGGCTTTGCTGGCTGCTGCAGATGGGGAGGAGGGTCCAGGGGAGCGGGGCCGTCCGTGGGGAACTGGGGAAGGAGCATCCGGAGTCAGGTTGGGAGGGCTTTGAAGCTCTGCTGTGGTTTGGAGGGGGATGAATTTCCTAGTTAATGAGGAGGCTTAAGTGTTTCTGGGTTTGTTACGAGGCCAGATCGTGGCTTTCTCTTCCCCGGCGCCTTGGCTCTCCGCTGAGCAACCTAGAAGTGAAATATTTCCCTTTGGTCGGTGATGCACACGGAGGTTTCCCCCAACCTGGGTTTGTTTGGCTTTGGCTTTCACCAGCCTTGGCCTCTCACCCAGGAATCCGATCTGGTGCTAAGAAATAAAAAAAGAGAGGAAATTCTCATGGTTTTATATAACAGTGAGTAACGACCGATTGTGCTTTGGGATGGTCTCACATCTGCTTCCTACCAAAGCACCAGCAAAGAGGCTTCGAATAGATGGAAAAAGCACGTTTTTCAGCCTGAATATTTGCTGAGTGAAACTTTCAGGCTCGATCTTGGTGCTGAGTGCCATGGTGTGGGTTACTGCCTGACGGGAAATGGGCTGTCGGGGTGCCAGGAACAGCATCGTGTGCCTGAGGTGTGGCACGGCCAGGCAGGTCGCGGTGTGAGCCCCAAACCGGGGCTGCGCTCACGTGCGTGGGACCGGGACGTGCCTGTGACTCACCCCTCAGAAAGTTCACCGGTTAGTCACAAGTGGATGGAAATTGTCTATTGGTTTGGCTCCTGTGCCTGAAGCGTGGTTTTGGTCGGGATTTTTAACGTGTTTCCTAGGCGGAAGGGACTGGCTGTTGTGTGGTGGTTTGTTTTCTTTCTGTCGGTTGTGTCCTCCCGGCTTTCTCTCTCCTTCTGCTGGGATGTGAAACCCGGGGGTGAGGTCAGGAGGGGCCTGAAAATGGGAAAATGCTAAAGCAGGTGATGGGTGAGAGCTGGGAGCTTGGCACAGATGAGCTTGTAAAGGAAAAGGGATTGATTTACTGTAATCCAGATGCTAGCCCCACACTTACAGGCTTCCTGATGCAAAGCATCCTTATGTTTATCTCTAATTTGGGTGTCTTCCAAGAGATTTCCCCCAATGCATTCACCAAACCAGGCTGGAGGTGCTCTCTAACCCCGGGACTGAAGGCAGACCCACAGCCTGCAGCGATGGAGCTGGGCGAGGGGATTCACGGGGATTCACCCACCGTGGCAGCCCCGGGGGGTTGTTTATGCCTTCAGGATTTCCTGTGATTCAGAACTTAATCAGGTCAGGTTTAGCGCTCATTCCTACGGTGTTATTGACTGCCTCTGCGCGATCCAGAGATGCTGATGGTGAGAGCAGCCCAAGGCAGACCCCCCCCCTCTGCCCAGATGGAGAATGGACTTGTTAATGATTTGTTAATTCAATTAGAAAGCGCTCGTTAACCCGTGGCCAGGCTGAAGCTCCCTTCTGGAGGGCAGGGCTTGCCCCCATGCCCACGACACCCTCTGCCAGAACATTTATTTGGTGTTAAGCTGCCAGCCACGCTATGCAAATATAGATGTTAATCATGAATAAGGTTCATTTTTAGCCCTGGGTTGAGACTAGACTTGGGAGGAACCAGCTCCGGGGGTGGTGGTGGGGTGTGATGGGGAATGACACCTTTGAGGAGGGGGCGCAGCCCCCAAGGCCGCTATGGCTGGATCCTGTGGGAGCAAACATCTCAGCTCCCACTCAGCCCTGGGGTCAGTAGGAATAAAATGTTCCTTCTGCTGCAGGTTGAATAAAGCTTTCAAGTGCATTTGATGGGCTGCACTTTAACCAGCCTCCTCCACGTTGACATTAGCTGCTAATAGCATGAAACCTGGGTCCGGGCTGGCAGTCCTCGTGCCTGTGTTTGGATGCAGAGTGTCTTTGATTTGGGAACTGTTGTGCCTAGGTAACCTGGCTGTAGCAATTCTACCTTAACGAGTGAAAACAGAAATCCCTGTAAGAATGATAAATAACATGGCCCTGATGCTCCATTGAATTAATGCTTATTTGGGCAGACAGGGAGGAGAGGAATTAAATTAATATCTGACTTGTAACTGCTACTGTATGTGGTTATTGACTTATCTTGCTTTGGAGGACCATAAATATGCCTCGGGATATACCCCTGAGACCATAATCTGCTCAAGGTCACAGTGCAGGTCTGTCTCTGATGCTCCTTCGGAGACTCATCCTGACCTCTGCAGTCAAAAATCTGAATTCCTCTGACAAAGGACCGCGGCACGTGCAGAGGGGAATGTGTTTGCACTTTACTACTACATAAATCTTGAAGGCCTCTGCCTCACATAAATCACTTTATTGTTTGTAATCCCCTGGCTGGAGGGTGTGGAGCCCGATTTGACTCGGTGGAGAGGCGTGAGTGAAGCTCCTTGGCTCCGGAGCTGGGATGGATCGCAGCCTGAGCCTTGTACTCTTTGTCCACTCCCTTTTTCCCTGGGCCTGGGATTTTATCCCCCTTGGGCAGTTGTTTGGGGCTTGGTGAAACAAGCTGGAGGTCTCAGCATGCCCGTCAATAGCCCTGGCCAAGAGGTTCAGGTATCCATGAGCCTGGGGAGAGGAGCGAGATCTTGCCCAGTGGATGTGATGCCGACCCTGGGAACCCCAGCAATGCCAGCTGAGGGGCTGGCATGTGGCGTTTCACGGCTCAGTGTGTCCTGTGTCTGAGTAGGTGGGCTTGGTGTCCTGGGCCTGTCGTGCACACACATGTGTGGGTGCGCGTGGGGTAAGCAGCTTGGGAGGCTCATGGTTTGGTGATGGTGTGGGCCAGCCTGACCTGTCATGATCCCTTTGTGTGACTGGAGCTGATGCTGGGACATCCCTGGGTGGCTAAGCTGTCGCAGTGTGTCCTTCCTCTAGCTAAGGCAGATGCTTCCTTCCCACCTCTTGGGCTTGGTTTCATGCAGGGGATAACTCTGTACGTGACTCTCCATACGGCAGTGAGTGTCAACCCTGTTCTCCAGCACAGCCCGTGTTAGCAGAGAAGTCCCCAGGCCTGGTGAGTGGTGCTCTGAGCCCTCACCCTGCTCCTTCTCCGCCCCTCACCCATTGCTCCAGACACTGGTGCATCCCCTTGCCTGGCCAGGGCATTGCTATGAAGCAGGTACTTGTTAGAATGCTTCTATTTTACCCTGCCAGCTCATCCCTTAGGATGGAGCCTGTCCTATCCTCTGCTGCTGCCCCTGCTCTGGGCTCTACCTCTTCGCTCCAGCCACTGACACGCAGCTCCCATGGGAGCCATTTCCCCCGCCATGGGCAAAATGAAGC
>NW_010391636.1:25369-27828 GCF_000710305.1 Buceros rhinoceros silvestris | reverse complement strand
TGGGGGAGCAATTCCCCCCGCCATGGGCAAACTGAAGCCTCCTCCTCTTCAGAAACTGCTCATGGCAGTAGCACAGGGCCATCCTGTCTTTTCCCGAGCTGGAAAACACCGGAGGACACCCAACTTGGTGCGAGGTACCCACAGTGAGGGCACAGACCCATCTTCCTTCATCGCAGTAAATGGGCTCTGGCTCCTCCAGCAGCAGATATTCAAATCTCACAGCTGGGTTTTGGGCTTGGCTTTTTGCTGGGTTTTGTCTTCTCTTTTCTCGCAGCCCCATGAAACTGGGTTGTCCCAGCTCCAGGAGCGCAGAGGGTTGAGCAAGTGGCGGTCAAGCTGCAAATCTGGAGGTGAACTGGGGGACAAAAGGATGAACTGAAAGTGCTTTGCTGTGCTGCTGCCTCCTCCCCTCCCCCAAATCCCCTCCTTTCATCTGTGGAATACCTTGATTTTTCCCCCTCTGTGGTATATATATATTTTTTTTTTTTTTTTACTATTCCCTGGGTTTTGCATCGGGGGCAGGATGGAGGTTGGTGCGTGTGTGTGTGTGTGCGCTGAAGCTATTCGAGGAGTTGTGATCTCTGTGTTTCATTTTGCAGTTCAGCTGGAAAGATCTCGTTTCCAAATACACCCACACACAGACACAGCAAGAGAGAAGCAGGCGAGGGAGCTGCTCAAGGGGGATGGGGAGGGCTGGGGGCCGGGCAGCGCGGGCGCTTGGGAATCCTATTGACTCCGATTCGGAGTGGTCCATAGCCTTTGTCTGGGGACAGGAGATGATACGCTCTGCCTCAACCCTGTATCTCGAGGCTGGGCAGTGTTTGGCTGCACCCATGGGTGGGTGGTGGCTTTAGTCCAGAGCAAGAGGGAGCAGGAGCAGTGAGGGTCCCTGAGCCTGGCAGTTGCCCCAGGAGCGCTTGGGGGAGTCCAGAGCAGTTGTAGGGCTGCACGCAGTGTGTGTGTCCGTACACGTGTGTCCACCAGGGCACGGCAGCTTGGTGGGGAAACCCGCTTTTACAATGGAAGAAAAGCAAAAGCATGGAAGTGGTAGGACATGAGGATATGGCCTTAAGTTGCACCAGGAGAGGTTTCAGTTGGATGTGAGGAAAAGATTTCCTCACTGAAAGGGTTGTCAAGCTCTGGCCCAGGCTGCCCAGGTCAGTGGTGGCGTCCCCATCCCTGGAGAGGTTTAATAGACGTGTTGATGTGGAGCTGAGGGACAGAGGTTGGTGGTGACCTGGTGGTGCTGCGGGAATGGTTGGACTTGATCTTAAACATCATTTCCAACCAAAATGATCCTGTGATTCTATAAAGGGAGTCACAAAACTCTCCCAGTGACCTTCAAGCCGAAGTCACCTCGTTTCCAAAGATGAGCTGGTGCTGGAGTGGCTCTTGTAGCCTGTGACTCCACATCCGCACCCTCTCCCTCCAACACTTCCCCTGCCTGATGGTTCCACTTCTTGATTTCTGGAGGAGCTGATGGTGATGTGGCTGCATCCTCCATCTCTCAGTACTGGGAGGGATGGGGTTAGCAGAAAGCAAATAAACCTTCATCCTGGTGGGCATCTGGGTGTTGCAGCAGCAGGTAAACCTGTGGGGCTGGCTGAGAAGCCGAGCAGATGGGGGCTCCGTGGTGGTGTAGAGAGACATCTCAGCCTGCCCAGGCTGCAAGGCGACAGCCAGCTCGCCTCTGTGGTGGTGTTCCAGGGCCCCCGGGTCTGGGTTCTTCCCCACCTTTTGGGTCTGCGGAGCAGCCTGGGGTGCTGGAGGAGGTGGGGGTGGGGAGAGGCAGGGGAGCACCCCCTCCTGCAGGGTGCTGCCACGAGTGCTTGCATTCTCCCCAGGTCCCCTCTGGACCCCTTGGGTGGATGCTGGTGTGCGTCTCTCGGCTCAGCCCCCGCACACCGAGTCCTCCTGCCGTCCCTTTGGGGTCAGAGTGTGATTTTTTCCATCGCTCCGAAGAGGCTGAGCTCATAGAACAATATTCCCCGGGCCAACACCATTCCATTTTACAGTTCCTTGTTTTGGTACTCTTCAAACTTCGTATCCTCAGGCACGGAACACAACACCCTTTGGCACCGGAGGCTTTTCCCTAATGCCGCGGCTTTGGTTATCCCCAGCATCCAGCTGCCTGGTGAGACCACGGCCCCATCCCTGAGCCACTGGGGGATCCATCCCTTCCCAAACTCACCGCAAGTCTTAAAACAGTGGTAAAATGGGATCCTCCAGCCACCTCGTCATGCCACAGCATGCTGTCCGGGCTGCCGGGGGAAAGGCAGCCACCGAAGCGCGCTCTTGGCAACGTGTGCCTTAGCCAGGGGCCGGAGCCGAAGCTGCGGCTCTCCCAAGCAGGGAAAATGCCAGAGCAGTGAGCTTATCCCGTGGGGTTCGCTGTGCGGCCCCGGTGGCAGTCAGGTCAGGAGTAAACGCGGAGGATGCGGCAGAAAAGAGCAATTTTG
>NW_010391636.1:17019-25210 GCF_000710305.1 Buceros rhinoceros silvestris | reverse complement strand
CTGGCTCCACCGGCTGTGAGGTGAAGTTTATGACAGAAGTAGCGTCGGTTCCGGGAAATATTTTGCCTAGCTCGTATTGTTGAATTTTATTTTCATTTTTTGGCAGCGGATGAAGGAAGCGAGAACACAAACAGCTTGGCCGGTGGGTTATTGGTCCAGAAATCAGCCTGGCCAGCAAGTGACTGCGTCGGTGGGAGAGAAAATACTCGAAAGCGGACGGGTTTTTCATTGCTTTCATTCCTCTCTCTTTCCATCCTTGCTCCGGGCTGGCTCTTAGGATGCTGTTAAAGGAGGGGTGAACGCACTCGAAGGCAGAGGCTGTTAAGGCAAGGATGTGCATTGATGCTCCTGGCCTCCCGTGCATTCTCGCTGATTAACATCTTAAATTCTTCTATTTTTTGACAAGATTCGGGGTTTCTGTGCCAAGTTGGGGAGTCTCTATGGCAACAGCTAAAGGCAACTTTTATTCCTAACCCTTTTTTTCTTGCAGAGGGGGAAGAGGATGGGTGCACTGAGCACCGATAACTATTTGAACCCCCTAATATTTGTGGACTTGAGTGCTGGGAGAGGGGTGGGAGTGGTTAAACCGAAATACAGAATTGCTTTGTGCCTACAAAGCCAAGGGGCTGGGACCAGCTCAGCCCTGGCTGTGCCCTGCTGCCAATACACGTATTTTTTTGGCTGTGAGAGAGAGCAGGGTTGTGTCCGTCCCTGCATCCATCCTGCCCCAAGGCCAGGGGTTTCCTCACACGCATTTCTCATGTCCAGAGGAGTTTGGAGCTGTTCTTGGAGCACGGTTGTGGCAGTGTTTTAAGATGCAATTAAAGTCCAAACCTTCAGGAAAGGTCTTGCAGTATGTAATAGGAAAAAAACCAGCTGGGCTAGATCGGAACATAATAGGTTTGGGGAGTCATTTTTAGAATTCTATACTGTAGGTCTTTCTATAAAGATACTATACAATTTAATAACATGTTATATTCCTGTATGTTATATTTAAATCATCCTATAGTATCGTGTAGGAGGAATCTAATTTTCCACTACAGGGTAATATACCTTTCTATAGGTTGTGGGTTTTTTTTTTTCATCCAGTGGAGTTAAATGAAAAATTATACCCTTCTAGAAAATCTAACAAAATTATGAGAAAATAATACCTTTAATTTACTTAGTAAAGCGTGGATGTACTTTCCACGAGAGTTTTTATGGCCACTTCGAGCTTGTTGGGAAGTGGTTTGCGATCGGCTAGAGATGGGTTCAGGTGCTATCCTGGCTGGGCGGTGTGAGGGCTCTGCAGCAGGGACCTGGACATATCTAAAGTTGGAAAAATAGAAATTAATAAAAGCCAAAACTTCTTTTGCATCTCTATTTCCCCTGCTGGAATGCAACTAGAGAGAAGATGGAGCGGGTGGGTTCAGGGCTGCAATCTGAGCTGGGGTGTGAAGCCGCACTTAGGAGTGCGGTGAGGCTGGGGGCCAGATCCTGCTCTGGGGTCCTGGGAGCTGGTAGCCCAGGTGTCTGCAGGGGCTGGAGAAGTGAGCAAGGAGCTCTCTGCACTCAGAGGAATAGGCGTTGCAAACAGCAGGCAGGGGCTGTTCTGTGCTGTGTGGCTGTTTGCAGCTATCTGAGGAAGGCAGGGGAGGAGGAGGAGGAGGGAAAGGCTGCAAATCCAGCCGTGGAGATGTCAGATGAACCTACGGGCAGTTGCTGTGCTGGTCCTTAGTGAGCAGCTCTGTGGTCTTGGCTGGTCCCACAGGAGCCTGCTCTGCTCGGCTCCTCCATCAGGGTCAGACTCACTCACGTTGCTGGGGGGGCTGCAGCCGTGCAAGGCACACGCAGGGGCGAACTGAAGAGCCTGCAGCAGAGGGGTGTCCAATCCCGGTGGAACCCCAGTCACAGGATTGGAGGGTTTTTTTAGCTTCTGTTCCTCACGTGGAAGTCCAGGTTAGGGTTATCTGCAGGACCTCAGGGAGCATCATGCTCTTTATTTTGTGCACTGCCTCATCTGTAAGGGCTGAGTCCTGCTGTGGTTTTGTCTGGTAACGCGTGGTTGGGTCATACGGTCACCTCTGAAGTGGGACAAAGAGGTCTCCTCTGTGCTGCACTAATGGGACGTGTAACAGGGTTCAGTGGGCAGATAACGACCAGGTGCTTCTGTGTGCTCACCTTGTGTGCCGGTGGTCGGGGTCTCTGTCACTTCAACCCCACCAATGAACCCCGTTGCTGGGATGCTTTGCTCACATATGGATGAAGCACCCCATGGGCTGGGGCACATGGCTGCTTTCCATGGGAGGATGTGGGGCTGGACTCCCTCTTTATTTCTAGCTCAGAGGTGCCCATCACCGTGGCTTTGGGGACCCATGTGGTGCTGGGGACCAGCTGTAGCTAGGTCCTTCCCACTTGAGGCTTGCAGGAAGCTGGTGGCATCCCAGAGAGAGGTGCAGGGGAAGCTGGTGGCCCTGGTCCTTCCAGGTCCCCAGAGGACAAGCGCCTTTTAATAGCCATGGCAACTAATAAGCCCTGCGTGGTGACATCCCTGCCGTCACCATAGTAACGGACCGAACATCACATAGCAACATGTGCCTCGCGTACCCATGGAAACGGGCTGGGTAGTTTTTTAGCATCGCTGCATTAAATTTCCACTCTGGGGGGTGGTGGGGAGGTTTATCCTGAGGTAAACCTGCCGCTGCAGGGAGGGGAGGCCTGGGGTGAAGCCGAGGGGTTCAGGAGCTGCAGGACTTCTGGGACTTCCCAGGAATCATGCTGGTATTGGGACCCAGGGGTGCAGCCTGGTGGGATGTTCCCAGGCTGATGAAGATGAGGAAGGTACAAGCAGCACGGGGTTGTTTTTTTTTTCCCCATACAGGCAGCAGATCGTGGAAGGATAATTTCAGTTAATTTTCTGATGGGTTTTGTGTTGCTGAAGGCGGGCAAAAACAGGAGGTGCTCAGGGCTGAAGGGCTGGAAGCTACCTTGCTGCAGGCAAAACAGTTTCACAGTAGGATATTTGCAGGCACTCGCAGGCTGGTTCCCTTGCGTCTGGGATCACCTCAGTCTCCTGAGCTGGGATTTTCCAAGCTGTCAAAATTGTGCGTAGACACTGGGAATCACTCCTCGACGGGCAGCACCCAGCAAGGGGGAAGCAGTGGGATGTGCACCATGTCTCACTGGAGCCCCCTGCTATGGCTTGCTCAGCACCTCGTTGACTAGCCCTGGTGGTCACAAGTTAATTAGGATTTGTAGCAGTCGGGTGTGAGGGGTCTGCCGGGGTTACGCCATGGTGCATCGAGGCTGTGAGGGCTCGGAGCAGCCTCGGCTCGTGTAAAATGCCGCGGACATCAAGTTGGGCGCACGTGCTGGGTGCAGCTCTTCTACTGAATTGCTTCAGTAAATGCAGCTATTCCCTGAGTCTATCCACCAACGGGCTGAAGATTTTAGGAATTAATTTATTTGGAGCCATTAGAGTGTGTCTTGCAAACGTGTTTCAGCCCTTCTTGCCCCGTTGTTGCGGACCTACTGTTAAAAACACATTTCATGGACACTTAGGAATATCTCTGCTTTCTGTAAGCACTCCTGCAGATAAATGTGATTGCTCTGGGAAGGTTTACAGGTCTGGGTTTGTTTTGCTGTTGTTTTGGGGTTTTTCTAAGGCTATGAACTGAGCTGGTTAATATTTTTGGTGACTTTTCAGACCAATCATTCCTGTCTTATTTTTCTTCTCCTGGCTGATGCTCAGTCTGCGGGGGGCTGGGAGATGTGCTTAAGTAACATGTTCAGCAGTGTCCGAGTCCTGCTGGCTTTCTGGAGGACTTAAGCTCTGACTTTGCTCTGGGATTGGGTAGGACTGGGGAACTTGGAAACGATCGAGGTTTTTCCAGGTTTCACCCATAGTTTATCTGCTGTGGGAAGATAAATGCTGGCCCAGAGCAGGGTCAGCTGCTGGACAGTTTGGGGTCATGGGTGTGCCCTGGTCAGGCATGAAATCGGTGCAGTGATGGATGGACATCAAAACTGTGGAAAATCTGTGTGCCAAAGCTCCGGCTGTTGGGGCTGGCAGCAAAGAGCCCCCTCTGCAGTTGTGATGTGCCCATTGAGGTGCTGGGGCTCTCAGGACAGCAGCATCCGCCTTCCCTTCTTCCTGGCTCCATCCCTATGGGAAATCCCTTCCCTTGCCCCAAAATTTCACCGCACATCTCGCCCTGTGCAAGGCAGCTTGTGATGCGATCGGTCCAGAGCACTCCACTGCCTCTCCTCTGTTGCTTCTGTTGAATGCTTTATAGTTTAGAGTTCAGGGGGGAAAAAAAGTCTCTGGATATCCCCAGTAAATGGCAAAGGAAGGAGCGAATTGGTCTCCAGGTAATGTACCAGTGTAATTGGTCTCCAGGTAATGTACCACTGCAGCCTGAGCTGCAGTGGCCAGTGGGGCTGCTGGTGGGGCTCAAATGGGGTTGGAGCTCGGCTTTTTAAAAAGGGATTGGAATGGGTTTATGTTGGAGGCTCCGTGTAATTTACCCCTGCAGCCGGAGCTGCAGTGGCCAGTGGGGCTGCTGGTGGGTCTCAAATGGGTTTGCAGCTCGTCTTTTAAAACAGGACTGGAAATGGTTTCATGTGGAAATGGTCATGTGCCAAGACCCGCCGTTGGCTGAGCCCGGGGTGTGCCGGTGCTCTGCCTCTCCCCGGGCATGGGGCACACTTTCCTGCTGCTTCTCTACTGAGCTGGCAATTTTGGGTGCAAATTGGGGAGTTTAGTTATCTTTGAGGTGTCTTCTACTCCTCTTCCAGGCCCTGCTGGAACAGGGTGGCTGGCGAGGGAGTGCAAAATACCCAATTTTGTGTGTGTCTGTTTCCTGCTGGCTTTGCACCCTGGAAACCTTCTGTAGACAACTTCCTGTATCCCAGGCAAAGAAAAAACCTCAGCCTGGGGAGGTCCTTGTCACAGCCACCTCCTGCTGTCCATCCCCACCACTGTTTCTTTTTCCTAGGCGGAGAACAAGCCTGCAGTTGCGGTTGGCTCTATCGGGTGTTCGTGCCTCTGCCAGGGGGCTCATTTCTCCTGCACAAAGCCAGGGGTCCCCATGGGTGCCTGCAGCACCCTGCTCCCCTCCTTTAGCATCAGAGACTTGGGAGAATCTTCCTTTGGGTTTACTGTAGACACCGAGCAGAGCTGGGGAGCACAGCCCGCCTCTGCCTCTCTGACCTAATGAAGTCAGCTTTTGGCTTCCAACACAGTTTTGGCTCTGGGATGAAGATCCTGGGGCTCCATGCAACCAGTAGCGAGCTGGTAAAAAAAAAAAAAAAAAAAAGGGGAATTGGGGTAAAATCTCCCACTATTTGGCTTCTTGCCCTGATGAGTGTAATGTTTCTGGGATGGCAATTAGCCCCAAGCCATGGATTTTAGCAGGGACCTCTGTGCCAGCATCGGGCAGGAGTTGCTCCCTGCACCTCCTGGGTGTGGGCAGGGGCTTGTTCAGCCCCGCGGGCACTTTGGGGACCATGTCCTGCCGTGTGCGGGAGGCTCAGCGATAACAGCATCAGTGCTGGCCTCGAAGGAGGGCTGCAGCCAGCTCAGCGAGGTTTAATTAAATCTGAAATCCCGGCCGTTTTCTCTCCCGGGCTTTGGCTTTGGGATGCCACGGGTAGGAAATCAGTGGAAGGAAATAATGAGAATTAGAGCAACTTCAAGGGCCGTTGCGTTCCTGGCTAGTGGGGGTCTGGCAGCCGGGCGGGCTGCGGTGGGACAGCGACGCGCTCGGTGTAGATGGGATAACTCCTGGGGAAAGGTTGTGCCGTGAGCATCATC
The DNA here is from genome assembly GCF_000710305.1 of Buceros rhinoceros silvestris. Lineage (NCBI taxonomy): Eukaryota > Metazoa > Chordata > Aves > Bucerotiformes > Bucerotidae > Buceros > Buceros rhinoceros. The sequence continues at coordinate 19,416 of NW_010391636.1, read as the reverse complement.
CGAATTCGGGACTGGCTCAAACCTGGAGCTGGCAGTGCCATCTCCAAATCCTCCTTAATGACTGAGCGGCTCCGAGCTTGGCAGCAAACATCCCCTGCAGTAGGTGTCTTTTTTCCCCCCGTTTTCTGTAGAGGCACGCTCGTTAAGGCTGTGATGAGCCTGACTATAAATTAGATACAAATGTACAGTTAACGCTGAGTCTCCCCAAGGCCGGCGTAGGTATTCTGGTATTTAAACTAGCAGAGTCAAGGGGAAGCATCCAGCAAAGGGAGGGAAAAAAAGGGGGGGAAAAAAAAAAGGAAAAGTGGCTGAAATTGAGGTCAGTATTTGAACAGTGAAGACCAATTAATGCTCCTGAATCAATAGGTCTGCGTGACTGAGCTAATGCATCTGCACCGAGGGCTTTTGCTGAGAGCCCGCCTGGAGTGAGCTGCAGCCGCGGCGGAGAGCTCCGTGTTGGCAGAGGTTTTGGTGTTTGCACCCTGAAGAATGCTGTAGGCTGGATCCGGGGGTCGGATGCCGAGGGCGTCGGTGGGCAGCTCCTTCTGCCTCCAGCCTTGCAGGAAGCTGTGACGATCCCCTTAACCCCCAGACCATGGTCGCTACACCCTACATTTCCACCACCCCATTCTTCAGGCCAAAGTGGATTAAACTGGGGCTGGGATGTGCTGGTGCTGCCGTGGGGGGTGCAGCTGAGGGGCTGAGCGGCTGTGGTTCCCCTGGGTTCCCGTCAGGTTGTACGCTCTGCTCGCCTTTTGGCCATCCAAGCCTTGCCGGGGCAGCGGCTTAGCAAATGTCCAGCGTTCCAGACTCACATTTTTATTCCCCTTTATTGCTCTTCCAAGAAAACGCGTGCGTGCGTGGGGAGAGGAGATTATCACGTTAGCGTTAAATACGCCGGGGGATGGCGGGGAGGGCTGGCCACGGTATTTTCGCCTGGTCTATCTTCCACGGGCAGCCTTCCCGAGCAGCAGCACATGCTTGTGTAATGTGGCACCCATGGGTGCAGCCGTGCTGGGCACAGCGGCGTGCAGACAGCTGATGCTGTCCCGAGGAGTCTGCGCTCCCAAGAGACAAGAGAGAGCGTGGCGGGGAGCAGGAAAAAAATTCTTGTTATTATTCCACAAATTTTATATGCTGAACTGATGCATATGGCAGATGAGATTATTTGCCTCCAGGCATACGGGGAAAAAGCGATGTGAGGCAGGATCTTTTTGCCAATCCTGTGTCTTCATCATGACATGAAATTTTCCTGGGGTGAGCAGGGGGTGGAGGGGCCAGGGCAGGTCACACTGTCCCTACACCGTGGCCAATGCTGCCTGTGGAACTGGGCAAGGCTGCAGCTTTCAGGAGAAGGGAGAAAGTGCTGCTATTTTCACCATCTCACTCTGTTTCCAGGTTAGGAATTCAGGACGCTCCCAGGTTTGCCGGAGGAAGGTGAGGGAAAGGCTGCAAAACCTGGCTATGCTCGGGAGATTATTTATGGCCAGGTTTGGTGCCACGTTCGATACCTTTCACTGCCTTGTTCCCACCTCCCACAGCCCTGCGCTGCAGCTGGGCAGGAGGAGGAGAAGGGGAAAAAGCCCTTGGCAGCTCCTACAGGACTTGATCCTGCCCTGCTCAGGTGGTGGTAGGGGACATGAGTCTGTCAGGTCTCTGCAGGGAGTGATGTTGCCCGGGGGTGCAGAGGCAGGGGCTCTCCCATTGCATCTCTCCGTGCCCAGTGTCGCCATGCTAGCTCCCTGTGGGGTGACACAGATCCTGGGGACCCCCCACCCCTCGCGCTGTCGCTGCTGAGGGCGCGTGGGCAGAGGAGATGAATGAGCGGTGCTTTCGGAGATGCTGGCAGCAGGTGCTAACGAGCGTGTCTTGAAATAACTTGTCGCCGTTAAACATATGCTTTTTATTTTGTTTATTAAAAAAGGAGGAAAATGGTCCATGCTGGCCAGGAGTGTGTGAGTGGGACCTTGCTACTCTTCTTCCTCTTCCCTCTCCACCAGCAACACCTCACAACCAGCATGAGGCTGTGGATGCTGCAGGTTGTGAGGCTGTTGGGTACCAGGCTGGGTGCAGGGTGTGCTCCCCTGTGCCGTTCCTGGTGCGGCAGCGTGGGTGCTGGAGGGGTGTCGAGGCTCAAGTGCCGGTTTAACCGTGCTCCAGCTGGCTCCTGGGAGTCAAGCCCAGCTCTCGGGCACCGTGGTCTCAGCTTCCAGCCTGTGTCCTTGGCTGTCGTTTCCCTTCAAGCTGGTAGTGAGACTCGCTGAACCCAACACCAACCCAGCAAGTTTAGAAGTGCGGCTAAACAAGCCGCAAAGGGCGGCTTCCGCTCACCTCCAGCCCCATCCCAAACCGCTGGTGGGGGGCGCGGTTTATGTTTTCATGGTTTTCTCACGGTTT
>NW_010391636.1:16523-16790 GCF_000710305.1 Buceros rhinoceros silvestris | reverse complement strand
GCGGCCCTACGCCTGCCCAAATGAAAGCTTGGGAGAATGCAGAGCTCACAGGCTGGCGGTGGAGGTGTGGCGGGTGGTTTAGCAAACTGGCAATTTCTAAAATTACCGAGGCTGGTTCCCTGCCCGGGGAATCGCTCGCGTGGTGCCACGGGCGAGCAGGGTGCCATGTGCCCCGCTTCCCCGGCACCTCCTCGCTGCTGGAGTAGTTTTTAGCTCGACATCCTCTGCAGATGGAGGGGCACCGGTGCTGGGCTGGGGCAGCTGGCG
>NW_010391636.1:6573-16317 GCF_000710305.1 Buceros rhinoceros silvestris | reverse complement strand
GGAGAGCGGAGCGTAAACACTGTCACTTCTCCTTACATCCCTGCTTGCTGTTGGACGGGTGCTGGCAACTGCTGCCGACACCCACCCTGCCTGCAACCTGAGCCTGGGCGGCCACGGCCAAGAGCGGGTGCTGGCCATTTGGCCAAGCTCTGGGGAGCAGCCTCGGTTGATTAAGAAATTGTTGTGTAACCTCTAACGAGGCTCCTCTGGTTTACAGCTACTTGCCTTCTCTTCCCTCTCATGCCGTGTGGATAACGGGGCTGGGGCTGCTGTGCACGGCCTCACCTAGCCCCATTTTGAGTGTCTTTTTTTTCTGCTGGGTCAATGGTGGGGTTGGGGATGGGGAGAGGACAGTGCCTTGTACGTGAGCCAATGTGGTTGGGGATGTGCCAGGTTATCACACGCATCACCACTGCCTTGGGTGGGTGTGGGATGAGCCTGACTCTGCCCTGGCATCAGCGGGTGCCCAGGCTGCTGCTTGCCGCTGAAGATACGTGGAGTTGCTGAGTGCTGCTGCCTGGAAGGAGGAAAAAGCTGAAATATTTATCTTGGAAAGAGGAGGCAGGCAGGAAGGGAGGGCAGGGAGGGATCGCAGTGTGCCGGCACTCAGCAGCAGCCGAAGGGGATGGCTCCTTTCTGCAGTGACCCCAAAGGGGGGACACGTTTCTTTTGGCCCAAGCTCTCTCCTGTTAACACGCGCTGTTGGTACTGGCCAGCTGAGCTGGGGGGGCTGCCGGGAAACCCGAGAGGGTTTGGCTTTGCTAGCAATGAAATTAGGAGGGGGCAGGGGGGCCCTGTTGGCAGGGGGAGCCCAGCCCCACTTCCCTGCTCAGGGACTGGGGAACAAAAGAGGAACCCGTGGTGACATTTGGAGCATTGCACAACTTGGCATAATGGGCAGTGGGTTGGCTTTCTCATGCTGTTCTCTCCATGAACTCACTGCTTCTTCCCTGGCCCCAGCTCTCCTCTCCTCCTTGGGAGAACAGCCAGTGCTGGAAGCCACTCCCAGATGCCAGGTCCCAGGGAGGATGTGCCCCATGAGCCCCTTTCCCACCCAGGGAGAGGAAGATGTGTGATGGAAACCCCTGACGGGGAGGCTGATGGTCCCACTTTCCCTCTGTGCTGGTCCTGGGGGGCATGGAGGAGTAGTGCTGAGCCCCACGGAGTGCTCGCTCCTGCCTGGGGGTGGGGGGACATCCCTGGGGGTGACGCTTTGGGGCTGAGCTAAGCCTGTGATGCTGCTCCCTTGGTGCAGGCATTGGGTGGCTCTATGTCCCCATCCTGCTGTTGTGCTTCCGCCAAGGTCCCCACAGCTCAGCTGGGGGAGCCCCATGAAAGCAGATTGGGGAGGGGCCCTGGCTCGTCCCTCCATCCGTCTCGCAGCCCTCGGACAGTCCCACTGGAATCCTCCCTGCGCGTGAGCAACGTTTGGGGCAGCTATCTCAAGGGTTCCATCTTCGCATTGGCAGTTCCTGGGCGCTTGGGGTCACAGGGGGCTCAGGAAATCCCAAAGCCTGTGTTGCCTCAGTTTCCCCATCAGTAATGCAGAGTGTCAACCCCAGCTGATGATGTGAAATGGATGTTAGGAACCAGCAGCACTCTGGCTTCTCTCTCGCCACTCACAACTTTCCTCTTGCTCGGGCAGACGATTTCTGTATTTTACTTCTTCAAATGCGTATATTCATGCATAACTACCGTATTCTGGCTGCTCCTCAGCACCTATTTCCCTGGGATTCGGTAATGTAACAGCCTCCCCAGTCCCTGGCGCCTCCTAAACCCGGGTTGCTTACAGCATCCCGCAGCAGCGTTCCCGCCTGCCCCCCGAGCCTCTCCCCAGCTGGATGCCGCTGCAGTGGGCTTCGCCGTGCTCGCTTTCCTCTGGTTCCCACTCAGAGATTGCTGGGGGGCTGGGGCCGGTGGCTTTTTGTGGTTGTTGAGTGGTTTGAATGCGCAGGGCAGACAGTCCTGGCTCAGTCCCGGTGCGTCCCCTTGGCTGGTCACCCGAGCATGTTCCTAGGCACGGAGCTCCCACTTTGCATTTGGCTGTTAATGTCCTGCTTCTAATAATAACTGGGGGGTGGGTTTGTGGTTGGCATGGGTGACCTGCCGAGGGCACTGCTCTGGGTTTTAGGAATGGTGGAGCAGAGGCATTGTGTGGGCTTTTGTACCCGCTCTGGTGGCTTTGCAGCTTATCCCTGCTCTGCTTCCCCCACGCGCCAGCAGCGGGGAGCTGGGGACTGCAACGGTCCTCCGTTTGCTGCTGTGGTGGGGACGCAGGACATCACTATCTCCCTCCTCTTCCTTTCCATCACCACTGGGGCGAAAGGGGATGCTGGACCCTGGTGGGGGCAGCTCCTGCCCTTTGTCCCCCGCTGCCGGGTTCCCAGCATGGCTCTGTGGAGCAAAACTCATCCCTGGGGCGACTGTGAGGTTTTGAGAATGAATCCCAGTGATGGCCCTGCCTCTTGGGGGAGCAGGGTCATGTCACTGCCCAGGAAACCACTCCCTGGGAGCAAGAGCTAGTTAAAAAGGGAAAGAACCCACTGGGGCTGGGAGCGGGGGCGCGGGAAGGGGTGCTGGCAGCAGGCATGCCCCTGTGTGCTCCCCACGCATCTCTCAACACATTCTCGAGTTCTCCCTCGCACAACTCAGGTGTTCTGGATGGGATTTCATCACATATGAAGCACAGTGATCCCACTCATGTGGCCGCAGAGCCTCAGGTTTTGTTGTTTGCTCCTATGTGGGGTGGCTTCAACTGGAGAGAGCCAAAAAGCAATGAGCTGGTGCCCTGGGTAGGGTGCAGCAAGCCCTGTTGGCTCTTTGCATTTAACCGTGTTTGAGCTGTGCATCATCATGTCCTGGGCATGTCATCTCACACCTTGTGGCTCTGCTCGTTAGGAGTTTGTTAGGCTGAGGCATGATGCTGGGGGTGGCACTGCTGCCTGGTTGGCACAGGGCAGGCAAGGCTGGATAGGCAGAAGTCCTGGGGGTCCCAGGATGTGGGGTTGAGGGACGCATGGGTGGGAGAGGACAGCCCGGAGGGTGATGGGGTATGTGAGACCTCGGTGGGGTTTAGGGTGTGCAGGGTGGTTTGGAGCACATGGCAGTGCCTATGGAAGCACCTGTGTGTCACTGACATGTGGGATGTCCCCCCCGCCCCACTTTTGGGGGAGCACAGCTGGGCAGTGGGACAGTGGGTATGGCCTTGGAGGCGGGGGGAACGCTGAGGTGGCAGCATGGAGGAAGGGTGCTGTGGCCAGCCCCACTCTGATGCTGCGCCGTTGGTGACATCAACGATCCGTGCCCTTGGCTGTCACCTATCCTGAGAACACGCGTGTGGCCCCCGGCGCTCAGCATGGTTCCCAGCACGAGGTCCTCAGCTCTGTTGTTCCTCCGCTCGCTCCAGCACCAGCATGAAAACTGCCCAAACCCATCATTGCTGTGCTAAGCCCTTCCTGGAAGCATCGGCAGCAAACGCCTCACCGGAGTTTCTGACTCCTGTCAGGGTTTCTGGCTCCTGTCGGGGTCCCAGCCATGCTCAGCTCCTCATGGGAATGGTGAGCTGGGCAAATAATTCATCCTGAATAATTCATTTTGCTAATTTGTTAGCTGGATGGATGTCACCGCATTCCTTCCCTGGACTGCCCACCAGCAGATCCCAACCTTCCTAAACCAGAGAGCATTCCTTCCCCCAGCATTTCCGTCGATGAGCTCTGGCTCGCTCTGTTTATTTGCAAATAGCCCGTTTGCGTGAGTTACTTGGCCCGCTCTGATTGTGCCTGCCTTTGATTTGGACACGTAGCTCGCTCCAGGGGTTGCTGACCCCCGATGGGGTGAGATGTGGCTCTGAGAACCAGGGCTTTGCCACGAGCAGCTGCAGTTTTTCTTAATTCAGAATTTGCTTTCTGTAGCCAGTCCCCTATTTTTCTCACTGCTGCTGTTTCTGCAGCCGAGAGGATCCCGTGGGAAACGAGGGGACAGCAGGCGGCGGGGACGGAGTGACCCGGGTGGTGCACACCGAGCTGACCGCCTGTTCCCGGCTGGCTTTGGTAGTGGTTGCTGCTTTCCCGTTCCCAGCACCATGGGATGGGGCAGGCGATACCAGCATGGATGCTCAGCTGTAAACCTGCCATGTTGGGGTGCAAACTGCCTCAGCCCCCACATGCTCAATGCCTTTTCCAGTACTTGGGTTCAGGTCCATCCTTTCCCGTGCCTGGGGGATTGATGTGCTTGTGAACCTTCCCAGAGCAACACCAAGGCTGGCTGTGGCCCTGTTCTGCTCTGTTCCTGCTCAGGTACAAAGTCTGGGCAGCGCAGGGTCTCTGGACCTGTTCCTGAAGGTATTTTGGGCTGAGCTGCAGGGTAGAGTCCCCGTTGCAGGACTGAGTGTGGCAGGGGCTCCAGCAGAAGCGATAACCCAAGAGGATGCTACATCCCAACCCTCAGGCTGGGGTCCATCCTTGAAACTACATGCTGAAAACTCAGATTTCTGCAGAGAAAAGCAGCCTCCTCCATCCTGTGGGAAGCACAAGCTGTCCTGTCCCCTCCAAAGGCATCTTTGGGCCAGGGAGTGTGGAAGGGAAAGCTGCCAGAGGAGAGGGGGAAACCCCTCATGAGCCAGGAGCGAAGCAGCAGAGTTGCTTGCCAAGCCCTGGCGTGGGGCACTCTCACTTTGCACGCAGCCTCGTCCCAAGACCGACTAATTGGCCTCCTCCTTCCAGTTTGTTCCCACTTACCATTTATAGCCAGTTAATCACCAGAGGTGTTAGAGCTGACAGGTCTGAGGGCTGCAGGTGTCTGTGCTGGGGGAGGATGGGATGGGGTGGGGGAACGGTTGTTCAACAGCATCTTTGAGGCAAATCCTCCCACTGCAAGGAAGGGTCTGGAGGGAGCAGAGGTTGTTCCCTCTGCCAGGATGGCTCTGGGACACGTGTCCCTCCTGGCTTGGTGATGGGAGCCTGTGCCCCTCAAGCCTTTCCCAGTCAGCTCTTGGCCTTGCCCAGCACCTCTGTCTGAGGACGGGGTGCAGGGCAGAGCCCTTTGTCTCTGCTTGGATTTTAGGGCAGGTGGTTTCTCCGGCCAGACGTGGGGTCCCAGTGTCACCGCGCAGGGCTCTGTCGGGTGACTGGCAGTGGCTCTAATTGCGCCTGGATTCCTCTGAACCACAAATGAAGTCTGTGGAAATACAGAAAGTAAACACCTCAGGGCCAAAATTCTTCATGCTTTGGGGAAACTTCCACTAGGAAAAGTTTCCGAACTGCTAACAAAAAGTCTGCTTCTCTCGTGTGGGGATGCCCTGGACCGGGGCGGGGGGGATGCGGTCGCAGCTCCATGGGGACCATGGTGGGAGCCCCGCAGAGCTGGGCTGGCCTCACTCCTTGGAGCAGCTGGAGTAAAAGCTCTTCTCAGGGATTTTTTTATTTCTCTGCCACTCACATCCTCCGAGCATGGAGATTTTAATCTCTTTCTTGCGGGCTGTGAGAACAGTTGCCCAGGATGCTGCGATGACCTTTGCTGCACAGATTGGGGACGGAAAAATAGCAGCAGGAGCCAGTGCCGTGCTGCAGCCTGCCCAGCCTGCCCCTGCCCGGCTGCGGGTGCTGGAGGGGGGCAGAGGTCATGGCAAAGGGCTGAGCAGCCCTTGCCTGGCCCTCCCTGCATGCTGCTAAGGGCTGCCATACACGAGCTGTAGGTGCTGGGGGAGATGCTGTCCCCTTAGCACGTCCCTGGGCATGGGTGTGACTGTCCCAAGGCATAAGCATCTCATGCTTTCCCCATCACCCCTTTTCACAGGGGCGGTTTCTTCCCATTGAATGCTGCCCCCAAGGAACTCTGCTTGGGCCTGTGATGGTGCTGCCCTGTCTGCACCTACACTGCTGCGTGTCAGCTCCATCCCTCAGGAGCTGGGTGAACGGCCAGGTCCCAGCAGCCTAGAACCCAAAATATTGGTAAATTTGGGCGAGGAAGACCAAGGTGTGCACTTGAGTGCACTGGGATGTTTTCGGAATGCTCTCTGAGAGAAGCCCGGCTTTCCTGGGAAACATCCCCCCACTGGACTCACTCTCCCACCCTTGCATAGCCAATTCCCAGTGACCCTTTCCCCTCCGACTGGGAATGGTCCTGGAGCCTCCCAATCCCGCAGCCCCACAGGGCAGCTCCGGTTCCCTTGGCCTCTCCCTGCGGGTCAGGCCTTTCTCTGGCTCCCCTCCAAGGTTTCGGATCAGCTCTCAGAAAAGTAAAGCCATAAAGTTTGCCCCAGCTGGAGCACGAACCCACAGCGGCTGGCTTGGGAGGCAAGCGCCGGATCTGATGGATATTTATAATACAGCAGCGAGGTTAAAAATAACACAAATTTAAGCTCAGGAAGTTGTTTCGGAGGATCAGAAACTTTTATTTCAGTGTTTGGATGCCAGGGCTAGTGCTGGCCATCCTCCATCCCTGCTGTCCCTGCGCTGCATCGCTTGGGCTCCAGGGGTCCCTTCCTCCCAGCGTGTTGGGTCCTGTTTCGTGGCTGGGGGGATTGTCCCTGTTCCCAGAGGGAGAATGGACACCGTGGGAAGTCCTGAAAACTGTGTGGTGCCAAGCGGGTGCTGCAGGGGCAAGTATAGGAATTAGGGCTCTGCTTGAGGGTCCTCGTGGCTGCGGGGAGGGAGGAGCATGTGGATCCCTTTTATTGTCGCTGCAGTCGTTAGTTCCCCTGCCAGGGGTCAGAGGGGTTCCCATCTCCCAGCTCCCGAGGTCAGTGCTGCCAGCCGGCGGCTGTGTTCCTTCCAGCACCCTTCAAAGCCTCCCTGGGACAGGCGCGTCGTGGGGTGGAGGAGGATGTTCCTCATGGAGCTCCTGGGCTCTGCTGAGCGTGTCCTGGCACAGCACCTTTGTGCAGGGAAAGCTGAAGGAGCTGCTTTGCCCTCTGAAAGCCTGAAGCTGTTTGGTGACACAGCATCTCCCGTGACCTCTTGTAGCCCACTGAGACACCAAACCTTCACAAACCCCCGTGCAGGCACGTTTCTTGGCATCGATGTCTTATTTTGGTTCGGCTCAAACCTTTTCCCTGTTGACAAAGTGGTGGCTTTGCTTGAGCTCGCCGGGCCTGAGCGGGAGTGACCTTTCCCATGTTTGCTGTCTGGGCTCAGGATCTCTCCATGCTTTGGGCTGCGGCTCTGCAGCCCCCAGTGAAGCTGGCAGGTAACAGTGAACAACTGGCAGAAATACCTCCCTGCTCAGAGCTGGCCTCTGGCGGGTCCGGTGCCAGCTCCCCCTTCTCATTTCTGTCCTTCTGGATTTTGCTCTCTCTCCTTGGACCCGACCGTGTCTTGTTTTCCTGATGTGGAACCGGGTCCATGTAGGGAGTCAGGATCCCCCTGCACCCACTCCTCGGAGCTGGGCACCCAGCCCAGGCTTCTCCAGGGGATACATTTCCCGGCGGTGGGCTGGAGTGAAAGGGCTGGTCTGTCCCTGCTCCACGTAGCTGACAATGATATAACCCTCTTCTCCTGGGGAAAAAATTCCCCACTTTAGGAAAGATCTTCAAGGATTAACCTCATGGCTGCTTCCTCTGTGGGTGGATGCCTGTCCCCAGCCCTGGACCCAGGGGCACCCAGTCCTGTCTGCCTGGTGGAGGGGAGCATCCTCCACCACGGTACATGTTTTGGGGAGTGGAGCCCATGGCTGTACGGCTGCTTTGGCAGCTTTTCTAGCTGAGTGAAATGAGGCGGGGATGGAAATTGGAGACGAGCTGGAGGCTCTGTCTGTGACAGTAGTTCCTGCGGGATCCGTGTGGGCTCGCCTGTCTGGTTCTGGGTAGCCAAAGCGATGTGTTAAACCCGTGGGGGGCTGTCCCAGAGCATCCCCAGCCCCTTTCTTCCAACTAAGCCCAAGCAACACGTGAACCCAAACTTTTTATTATCTGCAACGAAGCGAACTCACTCATGTTACTTTTTGGCAAAGTCTTACTGAGAAGTCCTTGAGGGTGAAATGAAACGGGGTCACAGAAGGGTTTAATTTGGTACGTTGTCCTTCAAGGGGAAGAAAAGTCAGACAAGAAGTTTTAAACGTTTTATAAAAATATCCACATGTGCTCTGTGCAAAACTCACCGTCTTTACCTAATTTAGAAAATGACTTTATATGGAGAAAGATTTAACACTGCCCTGTGGAGGGGAAGAAAAATGAATACGTCTGTACCAAATCGCGCTGTCATCCGAAGATGTCCGAGTGCTTTCGAAAGAGTTGGAGAGAAGTAATTGTTCTTCTCTTCCCTGGTTTTAGAAACTGAGGCATGGGATGAGAAAGTGCAGAAAAGTGCGACTTTCCCGGCTAATTTTAGCCATTTGAAGTCCAGATCTAAGCACCTAAATAAATGACCTGATTTTAATAGGCTGCTGGTCAAGTCTCTGGGGTAAAACCTGGAACAAGTTTGGCTCTGTAGGTCTGTAAAGGTGGCCTGGGTCTGGCGAGGGAGCCTCCTGCCCTTAATTTGGCGCTGCCACCGCGAGCCTCGCTAAGATCTCGGAGCAGGGGATGAAGCTAGTGAGAGGGAATTTGTCTAAACTTCTTTGAACTTCAGAGAAAAAGGAAAGTTTCAGTTCAGGGCAGCCGTGCTTTAGCCAGGTGAATCCAGTGCCCTCAGTAGCACTGGAGGTCAGCGCTGGATCCTTCTGGGTGTGGAAAGCAAGAGTGGATCCAGCCCCATCATCGCCCCCGACCTCTGCTATTTATGTAGCTGTGAACTGTGCCTATGTTGAAGGGCAGGAGGAAACGGAGGTAACGGAAGCACCAGGATGCTTTTGGCAGCACATGGACCATCTTCCTCTGCAGCGGGTGGTGAGGCTGAAGCTGCCGCTCTCTGCTCCCCATCCTGCTGCTTCCCTGGTCTGCTCCTGCTGCCCAAACACACAGCAAAATCCCCTGAAAGGAAAACACTATCTTGCTTGCTCAGCTGAGCAGTCTGCCGGGTCTCCGGGGTCAATCTCACCAGGAATAAGCGGTGAAATATTTGCAGAAGTGGAGCTTTGAATTAGATGGGCTTAGCTGGGTTCCTAAAGCTGAACAAGTTGGACCTGGGGACAGACAGGGGCCAGTGGGTCATGTTGGGAGGTGGGAGCCGTTTCCAAAACGCCTGCCCAGACTGGGAAGCTGTTTCCCCCAGCCCTGCAGCTTTCAGGGCAGGGCCAGTGGGAACCCACAGGGAGATGTGACAGCCTGGCGCCAGGAAGGTGCTGGCAGGCCTGTGGCAGGCTGGTGATGCGAGGAGCAGGATAAAATACCTGGCTTTACGTTTTGCCTCCTTGAACAGGCCTGAGGTCAGTGGTGCCCCTCTCTCTGGGCAAGAACAAAGTATGATTTCAGTTTAGTGGATACGAACCCAACGCTTCCTTTGTGACCGTGGTCTGTTCTACAAAATGAGATGAGCAGGAATTGTAATAAAGGTTTCCTGGGACCAAGAGCTGGTCCTGCCCTTGGCACCTGCATCTTCTCCTTTGCATGTCAGAACTTGCATTATCTTGGTTTTGTGCCTCGTTTGTCCCCCTCCCTCTGAGGAGGGATAACGAGGCTGAGCGCATCCAGGGCTGAGGTGAGCGGCTGGGCTGCCTGGCCCTCCTGGACCCTGGTGGGGAGCAGTTCCCCTTGCAGGTGGCTGCTCTCGTTGTGGGGTGGAAAACCCATCTGCTTTCACTCTCTTGTCATTTGGAGATGTACCTCCCCAGCGCGTCTGAAATGCACCTCCTGACCTGCTGGCACAGGGG
>NW_010391636.1:1597-6466 GCF_000710305.1 Buceros rhinoceros silvestris | reverse complement strand
GAATCGTGGCTGCAGCACAGATGACATGGGGAAGGACAGAGTAGGGGAAAATGAATGAGGTCGCGCAGAAGTGCCCTTGATCGGGACAGTAACCTCTAATCTGTCTCAGTCCTCCTTATTTACAGTTGCTGAGAGGGAAGGCAGGAGAAAAGCAGCCTGGCAAGATGCACAAAGCTGATCTCCTTTCCCCAGCTGCTTTGCTCTCGCTAATGTATTTGCTGGCAGCGCTCGCCGTCCCGGGAGCATTTGAGCGCGGTCGGAGCAAGCGTTCACAGCCAAAGGCAGGAGTGTTGGAGCAGGCACAGGGCTGGGAATGGCTCGGGGGGTAACAGGAACCCCCAGCCTCTCAGTATGGGGTGTGCGGGAGGTAATGGAGGGCTGAGCTCTTCCCTGTCCCCTCCTCTGCTGGCAGAGATGCGGGCAGGGAAATCTTGCAGCCCCTGCCTGCAGCAACGCCCCAGGCTCCGTGCTATGGGCAGCACCCACGGGGTGCTCCTGAGGGAGGGAGCTCGGTGCTGGCGAGGCTCCCCCAGGCTGACCTGCTTGGAAATACTCACTGCGAGGCCCCAGGGCTGTTTGTCTTTAGCTCAACGCTCAGTAAGAAGAGCGGGGATATCTGAGAGCAGCGCCCTGTCCAGGGACGTGAGGAAGGACAGAGCTCCAAGGAACTCAGTTTGGTTGCGCCTTGCAGTGTTACGTAGAACCCAAACACCCCAAAATCTCCTATACCATAAAACGAGGCATTCGTCACCCCCAACTGCAAGCACTTTCCTCCCGAGCATCAAGAAGAGTAGTGTGCCGGACCCGTGGTGGGTCGTGGTGGCCCCACCCGGGGCCGTGGCATTCCAGCCGGCTGCTGCAGAATATTCCAGGATTTTTAATAAGGGTTGGTGTGGTCACTGCACTTGTTCCAGGCAAAAGCAATGAGACTTTTATGAGGTGTAAATGGATTGTGAGCGCCTGAAAGCATCTATGTCCCGCTCGTCTCCGTGCATGCACACGCTTCTGCACCTCCTTTCCTTGGCTGAAGTATCTTGTCTCCTTGAAGGCTCGGAGAAAAGATAAATATTAGCACCATGAGATGCTCTAATCTGAGTTTCTGTCCACGTTGCTGCTGTTGTGGTTAAAACACCCCTTTTCTGGCTGCAGGATTCATTAGGGTCCAGTCTCTGGGGTTCGGAGGGAAACCAGAGCAGCTGTTAATGAGGGAGCAGTAATATCTAGAGCTTGTTTCAAAGCAATAATGGAATTAGGAAGAAGACAAACACAGATCAGTCCCATGCCTGACGGCTTTATTTTCGGCTTCTTTCTTGCTTTTCACTTTATTAGTTAGAATTAGAACATCCATTTTTACATTAGAGGGCAGATGATGAAATCACACGGGATTGGAGAGTTACCAGCGATGGGCTGAGATGGGGAAGTCGGAGCTTTCTCAGCCATTTCAGGGAGCTTTCGCCACTGATAACTGAAGTGCAGGGGGAGCAGGAGGGGACGGTGAGGCTGTGATGGAGAGGGAGACAGGGCAGCGAAGGGCACGAGCGGGAGCCTGCAGCCTCTTTAGTGAGGCTTGTAATATGTTATTAATGGAAAAGAAACTGCAATTTTTATTTTGTGGAAATTCTTTTGTTCCACATTAATTTTTAAAGCGTGCGTTGCTCCCATTACAGCCTCCTGTCGGAGCGCGGTGCTGGCTGGGAAGAAGAGCTGCCCTTTGAAAGGCTTTGGGGGGGCCCACGTTTGTGTCCAGCCTGGGGGAGCAGTGTGGGGGTGCAGGGTGCTGCCGTGGGGCCGGCACGCCCAGCCCATCGCTCCGGTCACACCCGCTGAGCATCACCCAGGCCCCAGGGTGGGGGATGAGGAAGGTGCTGGGGCTGGGCTGCAGTGGGCTGCGTGCCTTCGTTAGGTGCTGCGGCTTGATGAGGGCTTGCCTCTACACAGAGCTTGCTCTTAATTGACTCTGTGTGTGGAGACACGCGGATTCTGGAACGGGAACAAGGCGCCCTTATTCCCCAATAAGCTTGTCCGCACATGGAGTAAATCAATAGCAGCTCATCGGGAGCAGTGCGCTGGCTGGAGACGCTGCCTAAGGATGAGTCACAGCCAGAGAGGGGGGCAAAAAAAAAAAAAAAATCCAAGGTTTGAGCCCAGAGCTGGATCTTTGGAATGACCATGGTGTTTCTGGTGTGCCAAGCCAAAGGGCTGGCTTTGTACCGTGTGCTCGCCACTGCCTGGTAAGCCTTGTGGGTGTCTGGAGCGGAATTTTGCACTTTGAACCCACAATTATACACTGGGATGGGAGATGGCTGAGTATCAAGACTCTCTGTGGCTTTCAAACTGGTTGTGGGTTGGTCCCTACTGAGAGCTCTGCAGCAAGCGGTGCTGGCCATGGGTTCCCTGCGAAGGGGTGATCAAAAGGGCTGGAACCAAACAACTCTGAGGGTATTTTGGGTTGCCAGAGGTTGTCCTTGTTGCTTTTCCCAAGCTGAAGTCGAGCAAGCTATGGGTGGGCCATTGGGAACCTTGCTGCTGTGCCGGAGCCTCTCCGAGACATCACGGGTGATGTGCCATCCACTCGCTGAGCTCCCTGGCTTTTGTCAGCTGCTGTCGAGGCCTGGAGCTAATTAAACGGGGTGTTTTGTGTTTAATAGATTCCCACTTGAGTCACGCTGAGTGCAGGGCTCTGCGGGGCGGCAGTGGCAGGGTGGTTCCCTCTGCAGGTCCTCGGCAGCCACCCTGGCGTGTCTTTGCACCCCTCAGCCCTGCGGGTGCTCTGCTGCACCCTGCTCCCCATCTGCTGATCCTTGGGAAGGAAAGCCTCCCTCTCTGGGTTAGCTGCTGTGGGATCCCCAGAGGGATCTGTGAGTGCTGGGAGCTGGGTGAGCACCCCCAGCCAATGTCTGCTCTGTACAGCAGTGCCACGTCCCCTCCTGTCCCCTTTCCTGTCACCGCCAGGCAGCCCAGCCCCATGCACACTCCCCGGTCGGCTCTCGCTTCTGTCTCTGCACGGAGACGTCAACACGCTGTCACCGAAGCTGAAAGCACCAAACTGGTGCGATGCCCCAAAGCCCCAGGAAGCTCAGAAGCGCTGCCTGTGCCCTGCCTGCCAGGAAGGTGGGCAGCTGCCCTTGCTGCCAGCCATGCCTCCTCCTCCTCCTGGCTTTCCTCGCCTGGAGCGGAGGCTGGGCTGACCTGCTTCCTCTGGGAACGCTGGGATTGTGTGGAGCACAAACCTGGGCTGCCTCCAGCAGCAGCCTGGGTGCCAGGGGTGCTGCAGGGTGTTACAGGAGTGGGGGACACAGACCTGGCTGGCTCCAGGCCCTTCTCCAGCCGAGTGGCTAGTGGTATGGAGGTCCCCCAGGTCTCCTGCAATGACACCACTGTCCTTGCCATCACTTCTGATATTCACCTGGGGATGAAACCAGCGGGGTTGTGCCATCCCTGCAGCAGATCCCATAGGGTGCACCTTAAGATCTACAACAAGTGTTTTCTTGGGTGGTTTTTCCTAGTACTTGAGATACTTTCTCTAACTTCCATGCACAAAGAAAGCATGGGAAAACATGGATTGCCATGCAGGGAGCAATCAGACCAAGCTCATGGGCAGACGCTGGGGAGCAGGTGTTGCCCGAGCCCCCCAGTCTGCTCCTGCTCCCTCTCCCCGTGATGGCCCAGCCCTGGGGAGAATGTCTTGCTGCACGCAGTCGTTCTGCATAAACCCTGTGCCCATGACGGCTTTTAGTCACATTTAGTCACTGCGGTATTTTGACGTGGCGTCAAGATGTTTCAGTTCACGCAGACGAACGTTGCTTGTAGACACCTCAAGAACTGAGTCGGGCGCACCCGCCCGGGCACAGCTCGTGGCTCAAGCATCCCCCAGAGATGGTCTGCTTGAGCAGCACCCACTGTGGTCATGAACGGGCTGCTCCTTCCCTGCGTGCTACCTCTTCCATCCAGGGGAAAGTGTAGTGGGTTTGGGGCCAGGGTGGTCTTGACTTCCATTTCCCCAGCTGCAAAATGACCTTAATGCTCATCCCCCTTGTGAAAGCTCTGTGTTGCTTACACTGAAAACCACTAGTTTTCTTTTCTTTTTTTTTGATTATAGACTTCAAAATCTGAAGTGTGTAATATGGTTCCTGTCTAATTAAGTACGGCAAAAAATATTGTATTTTACGTTGATGTTTTTTTAGAACGGAAATGTTGGCTCTGTTTCCAAGCGAAACACTGAAGCAGGCCAGTTGGAAAGCCATCATCATAGTATTCAGACTTTGTAAAGATATTTTCTTAATTTTTTTCCCCTCAACTTGAAGCCAGGTAGCAAAATATACACAAAAAATTACGGGTATTAGCTGTATTTCTTCAGTAAAGCCTTGCATGGAAAGTTATACCCGGCACTGGCTAATGCAAACCGGTAAGTTCTCTGGTGATCGGGCACAACTCCTGCTGTGCCCGAGAAGGGTTTGCCCCGAGGGAGACACTCGCCTTGGTTATCTTTTCTATCACAGCAACTCAGGCATTGCCCTGAGAAGCTCCTGGGAAGTCCCCAGCCGGGGTGCCCAGGTCAGGTCAGGATACTGGTGCCCGTGGAGGGGAAGGGAGAAGGTGTGGGGACCCACGGTCTGCGGCCCCTGAGCTCTGCTTTAACTGGTGTCAAGCCATTTGCGCCCTTCAGAAGCAGCGATACTGGTCCCTCCAGCCCTTCGGCCCTGTCTCAGTCCATAGGGTTAAAATGATGCTGGGTTTGTCCTCTGAGATATTTGTGAAGCTTGGCCAGGTTTCCTCAGGAGCTTTGAGCTCACACCCTTTTGCAGCTCCTGGGGGGGAATGAGAAGGGCTCGTGCAGCAGATGTGGCTAGGAGCTTTCAGCTCATCCTG
>NW_010391636.1:876-1498 GCF_000710305.1 Buceros rhinoceros silvestris | reverse complement strand
GTAGCCAGAAATCATGCTGCGTCTGCCCCGTCTCTGCCCTTTACCTCTGTTGAGTCCCAAGCTGCCCATCTGTAGAGTGCAAATGGGCAACTCCCAGAGTCTGAGCTTCTTTAAAGCTCTTAGAAGGTGTTTGCCTCAGTGTGGTGGACACAGTTCCCTGCTTGGTGGGAGCTGGAAAGGGTTTTTGAAACACCCCCGTGCCTGCTTGCCTTTCTGGAGACCTCGGTAATGACTTTGTGGGTCTGGCAGCTGCGCGGGCTGTGCCGTGACACAGGGTGGGACACTTCGCCACTGTGGGGGGTCCATTCTGTCCCATCCCTCCTGCCCCATGTGCCAATTTCCCCAGCTCTCTGGTCCCACCCGTGAGCATCCTTCGCCAGGGTGTCTGCGGATGGACAAGAATGGGCTGTGCAGGCAGCGCGGGGGTAGAAACGGGTCACGCATCTCGGGTGGAGATGGAGCTGATTTGTTTAGCTTGCTCGCATCCCGGCTCCTCACCAATAGCTCTTCTCTCCGAGGTTTCCTCTGGCCCTCAGTCAACAGAGGGAATTCCCTCTTCTCTGCCCGAGCTCCAGCTGCAGCCAGGATCACTGCGGCGAACGCAAGGCCGGCCTGTAATTGC
>NW_010391636.1:544-807 GCF_000710305.1 Buceros rhinoceros silvestris | reverse complement strand
CCAGCTGCAGCCAGGATCACTGCGGCGAACGCAAGGACGGCCTGTAATTGCTGCCTGTCCCGGTGTTCACAACGTTTTGTGGTCCTCGCATGTTCCCGCGGCTCAGTGCCATCCTGCCGCGTGGTCGGGAGATTAGGGAGGCGCTGAATTCATCAGCTGCTGCTGCTGACCCCGCAGAGCTGTCCCCAATCCTGTGCTCCCCACTGCAGCTCCTGACATCCTCTGCCCTGGATGAATCTTTCATGCACTCGCCTCGTGTATAT
>NW_010391636.1:0-361 GCF_000710305.1 Buceros rhinoceros silvestris | reverse complement strand
GAGCTTGTGCTGGTGGCTGGCGGGGCTCGGGGGGCTGCATCCGCCGGTGGGATGAGACAGTGGTTCCCCGGGCAGAGGGGTGCAGGGGAAGCCCTGTGCTGGGCAGGGCGCTGATGCTTGTAGAGAATGTTCTGGCTCCACAGGGATATGTGCCCGTTTTCCTGGCCAAGAGGGGTTAACCCAGCAGTGGTGAGAGCAGAGAACCCGGAGCATGTTGGGGATCATAAGGGAAGCAGAGGAGCTGCCAGGACAATTAGCACAGGCTTGTTCTCGCCGGCACGTCCCCGGGTTGGAGCAGGGCTCTAATCAGCCTGCTGCTTTCCCGGCTTTATTAATACATTGATTTTTGGGGGGTTTTGGC
>NW_010391635.1:0-320 GCF_000710305.1 Buceros rhinoceros silvestris | reverse complement strand
TGCTGGGCACCTCGTGGGAGGGGAGCCATCAGTGGTGAACAGGGGGACCCGGCAGCTGCCAGCCCCACTGTGCCACCCTGCCCACCCCCCCGGCAGGTGATATTCGAGGCGGTGGGAGCTGGAGGTGCCCACGGGTACATCGCGCTGGATGACCTGCATGTGTCAGATGGACCCTGCCCTGAGCCAGGTGAGAGCCCATGCCACGGGGGCACCGTGCACCCAGCGGGGCGGGAACAGGACACCCCATGGGGGCACATAGCCATGGGGATGGGGACAGCCCGGCCCCTCCATCATGGCTCTGCTGTGGCCAACACGCACCC
>NW_010391634.1:39460-44825 GCF_000710305.1 Buceros rhinoceros silvestris | reverse complement strand
GGGATAGAGAGAAATCAAAACTTAAATATTTAAGTGATGTAAGAGCTACAGAATCATTCCATTAAATGTGTCAGTGAGAAAACAACACAGAAGTTGATAGATGGTATATAAGGAGAGGAAAATAAAGCCAGCAAATTAACAGAGGGAAGATGGGCAACAAAACAAGACAGTACATGCAACTTCAATGCTACTGAGTTAAAATGGCCAATGTTCCTATTTGTAAGATGGTCGTCACCCCGTATCTAACTTCTCCTGTCTCTATGTGTTTGGTCCTGCAGCATGGCATTCAAAAGGGACAGCGTGATTATTTTGACCACATGTTACTCTACATCTTATAATGAGTCAGCCGTAAAAAAGAGAGCATAACTGAACGCCACCAAAGCATATGGAATTATTTCAGCAAGTAAGAAGAAAGCTCACACACACAGAGCCAGTCCTTCCGAGACCCCGTCACACTGCTCGGCACTGCTGGGTGATGTAGAGGAGGAAGCAGTGGTTAGGTGGAGCCTTTGGAGAGAATGGGATGAGGGTGAAAATACTGAAAACAGTCCCAAGGCCAACTCCAATCATCTCCAGTGTCCCAGGAAATCCCAGAATAGGACAAGGTTGGACAGCCCCTATGCTGCCATAGGGAGCATGTACTTTCCAGCATCTTTCATCCGGTTTGGCACAGAGAAAAAAAGTTAAATTAGCCAAACTCATGGAGTAAAAGAGAGCATGACACCTGTAAAAAGAGGGACAGGCCAACAAACAGAGCTGCAAGCAGAGAATATGAGAGAATTTCAGGAGGAAGCGTTTTAAAAGCAGAAATGTGACTACAAAGAGCCAGGAGAGTAAGGGTGAATTAGACAGAGAGAGATGGAGACATAGGCTGTGTTTGGAGGAAAGAGCATAGAGGGAGAAAGGAGGGGGCAAAGTCCAAGGCACTCAGCAAGTGCAGAACAATCTCCATTCTCTACAGCGCTTTCTGTTTAAAAAAATAAAAAAGGAATGATGGAGAAGGGGAGAGAGTCAGACAAGTTTAATGATGTGTGTTCAAAGCTCAGATTGGAAAAATGACAGAGAAAAGCAGCCTGTTTCGTCTCTAATAAATTGTTCTTTGCTGTAAGAGACGCCTGTCGCAGCATTAATACAGGGCCCTAATACATGGGTCAGGGTTAAGTAATTTTCTCCGGCAACTTAAGCGAATAATGAAGCTGGCAGCGGCTAGTGGCGCCGTGGGGGGGATGGCCTGGGCTGCCGGCACTTTGTCTTCATTTATTATGCCAGCTCTCATGATTTGGGTACTGGCTGCAGCGACGGGAAGCCTCCACCGAGGAGATATCGCTTCATTTCAGCAAGGTAATGAAAGCTGGGATGGGGGGAGGATAAACCAATTTGCTGGCTGACATGGGAAGGAGTGATTTGCAGACCTGGGTAAGGGAGGGGGGCGACCAACTGAGAGGGAGCACAAGGCTAAACCAAGGGGGGTGCTCAAGGCCCTTCCCTGAGATAATGGTACCGTGTGTTTGTGGGGAGGGCAATGGAGCAGGACCAAGCAGGAGGGGATGGTGGGGTTGGAGTGCAGCACATGACAGGGTATGGGGAGTGGGAAGAGCCAACAGGAAGAACAGTGTGGGCAGGAGAGGGTGGTGGAGGAGAAGGCAGCAGGGCTGGTGGAAGGAGTAGTGTTGGGATGATGGAAGACAAGCAGAGAGCAGCCGTGTGGATGAAGGCAGGCACAAGAAGCAGGGTGAAAGGGAAAATAAGAGATGTTGTCATGGTACTTTGGAGAAGGAAGACCCTAATAATCAACATGTCTAAGGCATAAACACTCAGCAGCTGCAGTTCTGGAGCTTGCTGAGGTTCATACCCACTGGGTTCATCACTCTTCTCACAAGGGAAAACTCCAGATGAAGCACAAGACAACCTCGCAGCTACCTCTGTCCCAGGAGATGCAGGAACTTCTGTTGCCTGCACTCTGTCCCCACCGCATGGGCATATGCAGTCCATCTCTAAGCCTACTTCTTCCCATCAGATTTGCAATGATCAATTTTGTGGCTTAACTCCCAACCGTGGGTGCCACTTTGACCAGCCTGGGCATACTCTTCACATGCTCACAGTCTCTTCTGATTACCCCTGCACTGCCATCCTCTCTTCTCAGCCTGAGAGGATATAAGCCTAGCAGCTAGCATCTTTGTCCCTACTTCAAAACACCTGCATCACTCAGCAACTTCCCTACCTCCTTCAACACCCATGCTTCCCACTCCCGCAACAGCGAAGCAAATGGAGGCAACGGAGTCCTGGCAGATCAAGTCTAGGACTCTTATACTTTCCTCCCCTCCCCCTCCTCTCAATGTGGGTTAAGGATTTCCAATAAGGACCAAGTGTTGGAGGCTTAACACTGCAGTCTCTGGAGGAGCAGGCCAATTTCACACTAATCTTCCCCATGAAGGGAGAGAGCATCGGAAGCAAGAATTACATCAAAGAAAAGTTAATGCTGAGAAGCAGACGACAAAAAGGAGCTGCTTTCAGTTTCAAATGAATACACACAGCTGGATTAAGAGATCAGGCAGCTCAAAGCCTGTATCACAAGCTTCAGTACCCAGGATTTAGCCAGCAGGGAAGAGTTCTGATCTGGAGCCTCTTTTGAAAGGAGAGGAGGGTCTTTATGGAGCACTGCAGGTATTTGAGAAGAGCTGTGTCGAAGGCAGGGAGGCTGATCTCTTGGTCTGGCCTCCACTGACCTCTTCTAATAAATATCATGACAGACTCAGATAATGAGGTGAGTTTGTACAGCCCGCATAGCTCCTGAAGCCTTTTAGTTAGCGAGAAGTTACCCTGCCATTTCCCCCTGTCATTTCCCCCTGTCCTGCACAGCCCTCTCCCCACTGGGAGAGGGGTCTGGGGCATTGCAGCTGTGTGGGAAAGAGCCCCCCAGGTCCTGAAATGCAGGCGGTCCTTCTCTCGTGGCAGGAAGTGCAATCAGCTTCAAATGCAACGAGCAAAGGCAGCTGAACTCTGTGTAATATAAAACACACCCTCTGGAGGAGAGGGGAGCAGAGGGTGTAACGTGTAATGTGTCTGTTGTCCCGTTTTAAGTGGTGCTGAAGTGAGTCCCAGGGTGCTCCCCCCGCAGAGAGGCTGACAGGTGTAAATCCTGCAATGAATGAAGGCACCGAGCCCTATAAAGCTGGTGTCTCTCTACGCACCTCCGCTCTGATTGACTTGTCAGCTCTCTAAGGCTGACTCTATCAGCAACTCGCTGCCTCCAATTTCAGGTGTGATTTAGTTTGGAGATGAGAGGTGACAGTTAACATTGGTACTCGTCAGTGTAGATCAGACACAGTCATGCTGTCTTCTCCTGGCTCACTCCCTCACTGCCTCCCCCATGCTCCCCAGCACTCTGGTATCTTCCATTCCTATCTGCTGCTCTCATTCCCCCTGCCGCTCCTCCTTCAGCCCCTCTGTTTACCACCGTATCCTTTTTCCTCCCATCACCATTGCCAGAGCTCATTGTCAGTAAAATCTTCCCTTTCTCCTGTCTTTTCTGTCCCAGAATAACAGATTCCTAATGCCTTCTTCAAGGAAATGTCTTATGCAAAGCCTAGGGACAGCTGTTTTGGCTCGTCCTTTCCTGTCCCCTGTGAAGCTAAGCAAGCGATATCTAGCAAATACTCCATTTGCCAAATTTAACCTATTTCTTCCTTGATGGGTTGTTCTTTTGAGTTGAATTCTCTCAAGAGTATTTGCTGTTTGGAATTCACCAAAAGGTTTTGAGAAATGAATCTGTGCCTGAAGACTGAAGAAAAAAGGGGTTCTACACTTCATATAGGAGAATACAGCTGAATTGATTGGCTTGGAAGAGCTTTTTGTGGTGCTTAGCCCAACAACCACGGTTTCTGACACAAATGCTCAGATTTCACAACTGGAACTCCTCTTCAGTTTAAAATTTCCCATTCAGCAAATATTTCCTGCCACTGCCTACTACCTATAACCCTTATGAAAAACACAAGGGAAAGGAATCCCACTTTTTATTAATGTTAATAGTTGCAAAAAATCTTGGATGTATTCATGCCACTCTTATTAACCCAAGTAACTTTCTACTCTGCTTCACTCTTGGTCTCCCATTTCCCAATCACGTTCAGTTTCAGTCCCTAGTAATCCTAGAACAGGATTTCTTTAAACCACTAAAAAAGGGCAACTGTTCCAACATCACCAAATAGGGGGTGACTCAGTGAACAATGCGTTGGTTACATTCACCCTTTTCTGCTCCCAGTTCCCATCCTTCTAATTTTCAATACCTTTCGTAGCCGATTTCTAATCTTCAAATACATACCAGGCTGCTTTGAAGAGGCAGAGTCTTTGCAGAGTAGGAGAAATTCTAGTCTTAAACTTCATCAAAGGAGATTTAGAAAGCTTGGAGAATTTCTTAGCCGTATGTGTAGTAAAGTCCTGAAATAATTTTATTAGAGAGGTTGTGGTAGCACCAGCATTTTTCGTAAAGACCAAGATAGGTAAGCATTTGGAAGGAATCACATAGGTATCTTTGGGATGGATTAAATTAATTTCCCTTCCTACTGTATTTTCTCTGAATCCGTCATTATATTGATGACACTCTGCTAACTTGACAGGGACTAACCATAACACATAATCCCTTCCAGAAATAAACACCTAGCTGAAAATCTGCACCAGAGCCACACTAGCATGGGCACGACAATAATACGAGGCATTAGCTAAGTCCTGTACGTGCTTCCCAGCATGGCTCTGACAAAACGGAGCAGAGAGAAGAGCCACCATGCAGGTACCGTGCCACTTCTGAGAATCCGAAGGAGTGTGTTCTCTTCTCTGCGTGAAAGGCCAACATGCATGATTTGGAGACTGAAGATCGCCTGCTGCAGATATTGCTGAGTTTTGTGATTCTTTCTAAGTTTAGGTAATTTAATGATAAGTTCTGAATCCTTGAGCTTCAATGAGGTGTGACAGTAGTTCTGTCCAGGGCTGGTGAGAAAGACAATGTTTAGAATACACTTATCCTTTAATTTAGTCTGCATGCGTTATATTTACTCTAGTTTATTCAGCGATATTTTTCCCCTAACCGTAAATTATTCCTCCGGCTGTTCTTAGAGCCATACCAGTGTGGAAATAGTAACAATATCAGAAGCTACTGATGCAGATTTTTTCTTTCTAGATTGGTCTGTTTCGGATTGGTTTCATTTTGTTTGTTTCCGGTATCTTTTGCTCTCTGACATCTATATGTAACTACTTATTTTCAGTCACCAGCAGGCACGATGATCAAGGCGTATCCCTGGCCTATGGAAGTCCCATCTCTTTCTCTGAGAGGGGAGTAGAGGAACTCTGACATACGTATTTACCCCTTGAGCCT
>NW_010391634.1:31582-39375 GCF_000710305.1 Buceros rhinoceros silvestris | reverse complement strand
GAACCGCTGTCATTCCCTTTACTGTCAAAGAACACTAGTCAGAAGCTCAAAGTGGCACTAGGTACCTCTGTCCACATCGCCATCCTCCAGTTACAAAATTTCAGGGGAAGACTTTGGTGGTGGGGCACATCTGCTTGTTTCACAAACCTCCGTGTGACACTCTGACAGCAACTCTAGGAGGCTAGCTATTGAACCAGATGGGAAACCTGCCTGCTGTGCCGGAGTGTTCCCGCACCCCTCGATTCTGAGGGCACGAGAGCACAGTGCGCGTGTTCTTCCCCAACTTCCAGGGCACAGTCCAAGATCCTAACGCTAAACTTCAGACCTGTCTGTAATGAGGATACCAATGCTATCTGTGGCTCACCAAGACAGTCTGAGTCATTGAAATTGTGGGAACTGGAAATGCTTCCACAGGTGCTCTTGGAAACTGGAGGCTGGCAGCTCTCAGTCCCAACCTAGGAAACACCTTGGTGAAGAGGTTCCCAGTTACAAGAAGAGCAAACCAGAAATTTAAGTGATGGAGCCTTGGGAAGGCACAAACAGAATCCATGGGAAAACTCTGATACCCTGGAATTACCCAAGTCTGGTCAGAGATGGAAACAGTGAACTCTGTTTGAAATGTTCCCAAAGATCTTCTCAGTTTTTGCCCCAAGGCTCAGCAGCGCTGGAGTCTGACCATATGGACTTACGGCTACAGTCACTGCTAAGACATTTCTCAACATCGTCTTAACCTTTTCAGCTCTCATCTGCCAGCCAGCATTCTTAATCTTCTCATCGTCAGAATCAAAATTATTTATATTATTTATATGGCTGTCCTCCTCTTCCATCCAAAATCCTCTCATCCAGGACAGGGGTCTGTCTGCACCTACTTTTTCCTCATTCTTTGCTCTGCTGAATATCCCATCTACCTTCGGCCAGAAAAGGGACGTTCAAAATACAGCCTGCACAGTGTAGCTCGGAGACTGTTTACCCAGGCAGCCTCGTCTTGTCTACAAAAGACTCCAGACAAGGGAATTGCAGAGGGAAACGAGCAGTATCAGCACAGAGCACGGGGTGACTGAGCCTGCCAACTTCTCTGTCAAGTCACCCCCAGCAGAGCACACATGCGCCTCATTTTTTAACATCTAAAGGCGCTCTTGACTGTGCTGTGTTGTCAGTATCGGGGTGCAGCAGCCTCTCCAAACAGAGGACTGCTTCCCGATACCAGCAGAGATCCCTGCAGCTTTCCAAATGGCCTTTCTCTGTTTCTGGAGGCTAGAAGTTCAGTTTGAGGAACAGACTGGACTTAGTACTTCTTAGTTTCTCTCAAAAATGGAAAGCCTCTGCTTCATATAACCCCACTTCCCACTCTCACCTTATGTCCATTAACTCCCCGTTCCGGCTCCAGCACCTCCCTCCACACCTGCAGCCTGGGTGACGATCCATGAAAGCCCCCTGCAGTATGTCACGGGAGTGATAATTACATCCCCCACCCCCGGCCTGCATCATGCCTGCTGCTGCTGACCTCTCACCCCTCCTCTCTTTTAATCACCCCCTGGCATCAGTCACTGTGACAGGGCAGCAGCACTGCCCACGTGACCTGTCAGCCCGGGGACATAACTTATAGGGCCGTGGCTGGTGGACAAAGGGAAGGGAGATAGGCAGCATAAATCTCCGGGAAGAATAAAAGAGAGTGATGGGGCGCTCTGCCGGGACCTGCGTTAGCAGATTCTTGGCCTCTTGTTATTCGCCCCAGAGTTACGGTGATGAGGAGGTGGCCGAGAGTGACACACACTGGTCCCAATCAACCTTGCAACACCTGCAGAGACCCAGAGAAGCCTTAATGTCATGCATGGCTGGAGACCCTCAACGAGTTGGGCTAGGGCCAGGGGAGAAGCCAGCGCAGTCCCCAGCTGCCACAGGCACCTGACCAGCAAAAGTTTCATCTGTCAGCACAAGGCACTAAGTCACACAGAACAAGGACAGGGACCCCGGAGTCGTACCTCTCCACCTCTGCTGAGCATGGCTGCAGCAGGATTTGCAGATCAGGGCACCCACTGCTGGCTCAGGACACAGGTTTCTCCCTAGCTGACACATGCATCCAAACTCCCCACCAAACCCCCGCTTACCTGCAGGCTCGTATGCCATGTATCGCCTTTCCACCTGCTTTCCTGCAGTCACCTGTTGCTTGGTAGGCTGAAATCACTGGAGCATCAGTCAGCTGCTGCCGTTTTAAAGATACAGGACTCCTGGGGTTTCCAACAAGAAGCTATCACTCCTCTGCTGGCACAGAATTGCTCCTCTGAGGACTGAAGAGACCTTTTACTAATACACAGGGCATGGGAGGAAGCGTGACCCACCAACACCTGCTATGATGGGTGCTGCAGTGGACAAAGGGCACTAAAAGGACCTATTTGTATCATCAACTGCCCTATGACAGTCACCACTCAGGGCCTCTAGAGGTCATCTCGCACCCCTCACCCATATATATCTCAGGAGGGAAAATGGTAAGGGAGAGCTTATGTCCCCAGTAGTGCTGTAACTCCCCCAGTACTGCACCTTCAGAGAAGAGAAGCCTGGGAGCTTTAACCCAGAAGGTGTAGAAAGGAGAAGGAAGCCCCCGAATTAGAACTGGGGCAGTTTTGAATATACTGGAGGAGAAATCAGGAAGAGGGAAAAACCTGGGAGCAAGTCAGGGACATTTTAAGTATATTTTCTTCCAATTGTTTGAAAGTGGTATCTGAAATTGTACCTCTTCAGCTGAGAGCCAAAAACATCAATGACTCTCCCTTGTGTGTCAAGGAGCAAAGTAATAAAGCCCATTTCCAGCTTTGGGTGCAGTTTTTTCCTGACTGAACGCAAGGAAGGTGAAGCCCAGTAACCAGGAGGGATTTGGCTCCATGAACATCTTTATCGGTGAACCACCATGTCTCAGGTGCTCGGAAATGTAAAAGCAGGGAGCAGAGCAGGAAGGCACTGTGCACTGGTGCCCTGCTCCCATCCTGTCCTGTGCTGACAGTGCTCCTCTGGACTTCAAGTCTCATGTGCATGGTGAAAACATTGGTAAAGCCAGCTACGAATGGCGACTGTTCACACTGTGCATAAGCACCACCTTTGACCATGTCCTTCTGCACTTCCCTGAGACCTATAAACTCACAACACTTGCGGCACTGCACAGATATCCTCTCACTTTTAAGAAATGCCAGTTGCTAAAATGAGAGGAGTGTCCAGGCAGTGATGGGTGAAGGTCTGCCTGTGCCATTCCCTGGCCAGGGCCTGCTCTTGTACATCAAGATGTCCCCGCTCATGTCCCATGTGAAGGGCCCCAGACAGGGCTCAATAGACCATACAGCTCAGTGCTGCTGTCACAGCTAAATGAGGGGGCGAAAAGAGGTGCTGAGACCTGCTCTTGGACCAAGCAGAGGGCTCAGCACAGCCACAGCAGCATCTTAGCGTATCTGGTATCCTCCTCCCCCAGGCAGAGCGCACTGCTGCTGCGCTCCTCACCCTTTCCACCTCTGTCTGCAGCACCCCAGCCCTGGCCAGCACAAGGCAGGGAGAGCTGCCTCCCACACGAAGAGATTTCACCTGGGCTGAGACTTGGTGGCAAAACTGTTCAGCCCTGGAGAGAGGACTGGAGAGGGCCCCACGCTTCCCTCTCCACCCTTCCTGAAGGCCTTCTTTCCACCGTCAACTCCCCTCTGGGCCAAGCGGGAAGCCTGCAGCCCCCAGCCTCCCCACCAGCTGGGTCCTAGCCTCCAGGACAGGAGCACACAGCTCCCTACCCTCCTTCCCCCATCTGCCTTTTAATGATGATAGAAGCTGCTGTCAGCATGCAGCGACAGTAATAAACACTCTTCTTAATAACGCAGGGTGTCCCTCTTATTAAAATGAATAGACTTCAGTGGTGAAGCCAGGCTGCCTGTCTTGCAGCCCGCTACGGACAGCAGCCCTGAGGCAGAGCACTTGATCCGCTGTAATTACCACAGCAGCTTTGGCTCCAGGACACTCCTCGTTATGGCACTGTACTGTAACCCCGGCAGAGACACCGGCACATGGACAGACTGAGGTACCGACCAATACATGAGCACACAGAGAAATGCGGGCAGATAATCGCCTGCATGCCTGCAAACACGTGCAGCAATCTCTGAGATGCACAGGCACAGGAGAGTAGGGTTAAATCTATCCACAGCCAGGCTTTTAGGCATCCTAAATTCCACTGAAACCAGCAGCAGCTGCTGGTGTCACTCCTGCTTCTTTCATGCATAACATGTGTGTTAATACACGTGCATAAGCCACACTGCACTGAAGGCAGGTAGAAGGCGGCAAATTCTCACTCTGTGAGAATCCCCTCCTTCAGACAGCAGTTAATAACAGCTCGTAGCGTTATCTGCTCCATGTTTCCTTCCCCCCGGTCAATGAGAAGTCACAGGATAAATATATTTCAGGTTTTACTTACCAGATCAACATGTTGAACAGAGATGTGGCATCCCTCGTGTTCACTCTTTCTGGGTTTTGGATCTCAGTTAATGTATTGGTTTCTCCCCCGTGGGAAGCTGTCCGTCTCCCAAGCACTAAATTCAGAGCATCTCTGTCTCCCAAGCACTGTCGGTCTGCATGCTGTAGCCAAACACCAAGTTTGGGATTCATAGGGCAGGAAAGGAAACCATGTGACATGGTGGTTACCAGTGGTTCTTCTGAAGGTATGTTTAGACCAGCTATGACACAGCAACCTCTATCATGCTTCCAGGCCTGGAAAACCAAAGCATCCCTCTCCTTTGCTGATATAGTTTATTTTTTCAGGCTTTACTAAGCTGGCTGGTTCTGCCAATGTGCCCAGCATTGGCCTGAGGATACATGTATGTGGAAGAAAAGCTGCACTGGGAAGCAATTTCCTCCTTTGGAGCTTCCTCAGAGATTATCCAATGGCAAAATCTATCAGAAAGACAAATGACAGTAGCACATCCCAACATCCACACTGCTGCCATCTCAGAGCAGTGCTCTGGGCTGCAGAGATCCAGCAAGACCAAATCTGGCCCACGGCGTCTCATCCTTCCAGGAGCAAGGACAGAGGAGTAGTCCTCAGCTATTGCACTGTTTCTCTGCACCTTCAGTGCATCAAGGCAGGTTTCTGCACCACCATCACCATCAGGACCCAAATAGCTCACGTCCTCACAGGACTCCAGCATTCAGAAACACTCCATCTCACCTTGCAGTACTCCTCACAGAAGAGCCCGCAGCAGGCAGCAAAGCTATCAGTAGGCAGTTTAGCAAATTTAGCAATACGGTAGAATTAAAAAAAAAAAAAAATTTGATTCATGTGCAGCCAGAAGAAACAATTGTCAGGACCTCACCATGAAGCACCAAACTGAGGTATGTCTGTCTTTATCATCTGTGAGAGACTGGCATCTGTAAGCTCTTCTTAGAAGATATTCCTGGCATGGGATATTACAACCTCACTGGTTCCACTGGTGTTTGGTACAGCAAGAGAGACTAAGCAGTGGAGCAGATACGAAAAAAAAAAGAAACAACGGATGAATGAACCAGTCTTTTTCAGTCAGTGACTTCCTGAGCTCAGAAGTCAAATGCATCACAAGAAAGCTGCAGACATGCTATTTATTCACATTTCCCAAGTCACTCATATGCCATCTCTTGAATTGTCTGTCTTTCTGCTCAGTGGAAGGCTAGCAAGGATACATCGAGGGGAGCAGCTGACGGATGCAAAACAAGACAAGAGTCTAATCTAAAAGGCTTCCAAAAGGTCAGTAGTATCCCAGAATCAGTATCTTTACGTGGAAACAGTCACTTCTGTCAGTGTACTTCCACCTTCCCAGTCCCTGGCAGGGTTGTTCTGAAGACCACTTTCCACTACCAGGACTAGATTTCCAGGTCTACGTGGCTCACCTTTCTCAATCACTGCCACCAAGGGCTGCGGGGCAGGTTGGGGACTGCCAACGAGGTTGCTAGCCTGGGCTTTCAGAGGTGCAAGCCTGGGGCAGTGGAGACGTCTAAACGAGAAGAAAATAGCTCAGGAGAGTAGGGGAGCACAGACAGAGCTCGGAGGGACAGCCTGGTTTTGCAGTCTATGTCATCCTATCAGTGCCTTACTTAATAAGCACAAACATTTCACCCACTTCTCACCTTAAAAAAAAAAACAGAAGAGAAGAAAATAAAGAAGAACATTGCACAAGAAGCTGAGCATAGGAACTGTCCAGAGCTAGGACAAGTTGCAGCGCGCCCTTCACCCCTGCTACTAGTCATTTTAGGTGGGGGATGTGCAAGCAGAACACAGCAGCAGGGTTGAGATGGAAGCTGCAAGAAGTGCAGCTGCTTCTGGCATGTTCAGTGCCTGCAAGGCCAGGCCAGCTACAGGAGCTTGGTAACTCTGCTCTGGACAAAACCACCTGCAGGACCGCTGCTGAGGCCAGAGGCTCCTGATGCATTATCCGCACCGCAGCGATAGCTGCTGTGTACCACGACATACAGACAAGAAAGCGCAGTATAGAAACAAATTTTCCTTCTCCTCTTGAGCAAGCAGTTGAAGTTTTGTTCACCACAGCACTGAGCCCAGGGCCTCGCGCTGAAGGGAGGTGCTGGTGTCTGGAGCCACCGTGCTCATTGTCTGTCAGCAAATAACGCACTGAAAAAGTAAGAGGGAATGAAGCCACAGTCCTGTGCAAAGTGTTTCTCATAAATGTGAATAGCCCAGCTCCCGAGCAGGTCTTGTGCTCCAGGTAGCCTGCAAAGAAAGATTTTGCTGGAGGATGTGGTTCACCGTTGCTACAGTGAAGTGAAATGTGGGAGAATGACAACCAGTTGTCACACCCTCCTTGCACTGGTGTCAGCTCCAAAGCAGCATTAAGGTTTTGCTGCTGGTTCTCTTTGCTGGGATGCTGAAGGACTCTGTAGCAATCATCAATACACAGGAGTTGCACAGAATGGGCACAGAAGGACAAGCTGAGACCCACTGCTGACAGTCTGACCAGAGGATGAGGAGTCAGGAGAGGACCAGCTCTTAAACAGCTCCTAGAAAGCTTGGACCATGGTTTTGGCAAATCACTTCCTGCACAGGTGCCTACACGGGCTGAACAAGGGCAAAGGGCTGTGTGATGCCACCCACCTGCAGAGACCTGCAGTGCTGAGCAGGGTGCTGGGAGGAGATGGCAGTGCCAAGCAGCAGAAGGCAGATTCCAGATGGAGACAAACAGTCGACATCCAGAGAGAATGAGCCGGGAGAATTCAGCCCCATGACTTCACCGGGCTGGCATGCTCTACAAGGCTGTGACATGTCAAGAAGCAGATGAAGAAATTATTCTGAGCAAGTGTGTATTTCTCCCATTGCCCTGCAGACAAGCACATACAGATAAAGAGAGACCTCTAGTGATGCCGGAGGAACTGTGCCTGTCCTCCCCCTCCGGGCATCCCTCACAGCCGGAAAAAAAGGTCTCGATTGCTCTGACTAGTACAGTAATCACCTTCCTTCTGAGCAGGAGAAGAACAAGGGCTGATCATAAGAATATCTGCTCATCCGTGGAAGAGATGGAGGGGTGGTTTTCGGAACAGGGGAACGATTATGCCAGACTCGGGGATATTCAGAAAAACTCATGAACTTAACTGAAATGGGCTCAGGTCTTGCCCACACTCTGCCACTCCAGTTGCAGCTGCCCAAGCTTCCAGCACGGTGCTGGGATTAGGCATACATTTCGCAGCCTGCTGGAGACGGGGTAATTGCCAGTGCTGGGAAACGATGTGCAGTTCAGCTGAAATTTGGAACACGTGCCTGAAGTTTGCATACAGGCAGAGAGGGAGTTCAG